>NW_026844265.1:0-12280 GCF_029955315.1 Cylas formicarius
CGTTAGTTTTTAATACCACAAATAGCTCCTTTAAGTTGATCATTTTTATATATTTACACAATTAGAATTTTTATTATTATTATTATTTTAACTTATTATATTTATTTGCCTAAAATTAATAATAAAATTTATTTTAAAAATTTAAATTTACCTAAAACTTACTGAAAATGATAATAAATTTATTTTCTTCATTTGATCCTTCTACAAATTTATTTAACTTAAATTGGCTAAGAATTATATTAAGTTTGATTCTATTACCATCTTTTTTCTGATTTATTCCTTCTCGTTATAATATATCTTGAATTATTCTTACTAGAAGAATTCATAAAGAATTAAAAATCCTGCTTCCTCAAAATATAAAAAGATCAACATTAATTTTATTAAGAATTTTTATTTTTATTATACTAAATAATTTCATAGGATTATTCCCTTACATTTTTACTAGAACCAGCCATATACCTATTACTTTAAGTTTAAGTTTAAGATTATGACTAACTTTTATAATCTTTGGCATTACCTTTAATACAATAAATATATTAGCTCATTTAGTGCCCATGGGAGCCCCTGCTCTCTTATTGCCATTTTTAGTAATTGTTGAATTAATTAGAAATTTAATTCGCCCAATAACATTAGCCATTCGTTTAACGGCTAATATAATTGCCGGCCATTTATTATTAACCTTATTAGGAAATATAGGTCAATATATAAATTTTCTAACAATTAATGTTTTGATTTTTATTCAAATTTTATTACTAATTTTAGAATCTGCAGTGAGCTTAATCCAAGCATATGTATTTTCTATTCTTATTACTCTTTATGCTAGAGAAATTCATTAATGACAACTCAAAATCATCCTTTTCATTTAGTAAATCCAAGGCCTTGACCACTATTAATTTCTTTTAATTTATTAAATCTATTAATAGGGCTTATTTCTTGATTCCACTTATATCAAATTGATCTATTGATTTTTAGATTAATTTCTATACTATTAATTTTATTTCAATGATGACGAGATATTACACGAGAAAGAACCCTCCAAGGATTGCATTCTCTAAAAGTTTCATCCGGGCTCCGATGAGGGATAATTTTATTTATTACATCTGAAATTTTATTTTTTATTTCATTTTTTTGAAGATTTTTCCATAATAGTCTTTCTCCTAATATTGAATTGGCAATAATATGACCCCCTAAATCAATTAATACTTTTAATCCTATAAATATCCCCTTATTAAATACATTAATTTTGTTATCTTCAGGTATTACAGTAACTTGGGCTCATCATAGATTAATAGAAAATAACTATTCTCAAGCACTTCAAAGACTTATATGAACTATTGGCCTAGGGATCTACTTTACTCTACTTCAAGCTCTTGAATATTATGAAGCTTCGTTTTCAATTTCAGATTCTATTTATGGAACTTGTTTTTTTATAGCAACTGGATTTCATGGATTTCATGTTATTGTTGGTACTACATTTCTCTTAATTATAATAATTCGTCTATTTATTAGGCATTTTTCTTCAATTCATCACTTTGGATTTGAAGCTGCCGCATGATATTGACACTTTGTAGATGTAGTATGATTATTTTTATATTTATCTATTTACTGATGAAGAAGATAATTTTATTTATATAATATAAATTATTATATTTGACTTCCAATCAAAAAATCTAAATTTTTAGTATAAATAATAATAATAATTTTTTATCTATCATTAATAATTATAATCGTTATTTTAATATTAATAATCTTAATTAATTTTTTATCTATAAAAACATTAATCGATCGTGAGAAAAGTAGGCCCTATGAGTGTGGATTTGATCCAAAAAATAATTCTCGTATACCATTTTCATTACATTTCTTCTTAATTGCTCTAATTTTTTTAATTTTTGATATTGAATTAACATTACTCTTACCAATTATTTTCTCATTAAAATTTTCAAATATTTTTAGATTATTTTACTCTATTAGTTTTTTTTTAATTATTCTTTTACTGGGGTTATTTCACGAATGGAAATTAGGGGCATTAGAATGATCAAACTAAAGGATAATAGTTTAAGAAAAACATTTAATTTGCATTTAAAAGATATTCCATAAATTTATCTTATAAAATAGTATGAAGCAAAAAATTGCCTTTAGTTTCGACCTAAAATTTAGATGAATAATCCTTACTTTAATTGAAACCAAAATAGAGGTCTATCACTGTTAATGATAAAATTGAGTTTTCTCCAATTAAAGAAATATTCTTTAAACTATGCTTCTAACATAGGTTCAAAGCGCTAAGTGCGTTTATATTTCTATATATATATATATATATATATATATACATAGAAATATTTATATAGTTTAATTTAAAACATTACATTTTCACTGTAAAATTGATATATTTATCTATAAATTTATTATTTAAAAATAAAATTATTTCCTTAGTATCTTCAATACTATGCTCTATTATATAAGCTATTTAAATTATTAAATTAAATAATTAAAATAAAAGTAAAAATAAGAATTAAAAATAAAAATAATAAAATTTTAAATTTATCTATAAAAATCTTTTGTAATCCCTTAGAAGAATTAATTAATAAAAAAAATAATTTTTTTCTTCCATAATACTCCATTCATCCTTGATCTAAATAATTTAATTTTTGACCTAAATTTAATACTAAATGATTCAGCCCATAAGTTGATAAAATTGGTATATTTCATATAAAAGATTGAAACTTCACTAAATTAAGAAACCTTAGAGATTTAATTTTTATATTAATTCTTATTTTTGATAACTTAAAACCTAAATAAATCCCTAATAAAATTATTAAAAAGGATAGTAATTTCATTATTAAAGGTAAAAAAAAATATATAGGATAAATAAAAATAATTCAAGAAAACATCCTCCCTCTAATAACGATAAAAATTAATAATCCAAATAATCTCTTTATTATCAAATTATTTCTTTCTTGAATAGAACATAAACTATAATAATTATAATCACCTAAAACTAAATAATTAATTAATCGAAAAGTATATATTACTGTCAAACCAATAGATAAATAAAAAATAAAAAATATAAATATATTTATATATCCTATTCTTATTCTTTCTAGAATTAAGTCCTTAGAATAAAATCCCGATAAAAATGGTATCCCGCATAAGGCTATATTTCTAAAAAAAAAAATTCTAGAAATAACCGGTATTTGATTAATTAATCTTCCTATATAACGAATATCCTGACATCCTCTAAAATTATGAATAATAATTCCTGCACATATAAACATTAAAGCTTTAAATAAAGCATGAATTAATAAATGGAAAAAAGCTAAATCTACTCTACCTAAAAATAAAATTCTTATCATAAATCCTAACTGCCTTAATGTTGATAAAGCAATAATTTTTTTTAAATCATTCTCAAAATTAGCTGCAATACCAGATATTAATATAGTTATTATTCTTAAAAATAATATTAAAAATATTAATCTTCTACTAAAAGCTTCTTGAAATCGAATTAATAAATAAACTCCTGCAGTTACTAAAGTAGATGAATGAACTAATGAAGAAATGGGAGTTGGGGCAGCTATAGCTGCTGGCAATCATGAAGAAAAAGGAATTTGAGCTCTTTTAGTAAATGCAGCTAAAACAATAAATAATACTAATACCTGTATAGAAAAATCTCTTTTTATAAAATTTAAATAATAAATATAAGATCAACTACCATAATTTATTATTCAAGAAATTGATAATAATAAAGCCGCATCTCCGATACGATTAGACAAAGCTGTTAACATACCTGCATTATAAGATTTAACATTTTGATAATAAATTACTAATAAATAAGACACTAAGCCCAAGCCATCTCATCCTAATAAAATTGACACTAAATTTGGGCTAATAATTAATAATAATATAGAAATAACAAACAGCAAAATTAATATGATAAATCGAGAAATATTTAAATCTCCTTTTATATAATCTTCTCTATATAAAATTACCATTCTGGAAATAAATAATACATATCCTATAAATATACAAGATATTCAATCAATTAATAAAGAAAAAATTAAAGAAACGGAATTAAAATTTAATAATTCATACTCTAACAAATAAACTTTATCCTTAATTAATAAATTTATACTAATTAAAATTAATAATACAGAAAAAATCAAAATCCAAAATGAATAAATTTTACAAATTTTTATTACTTAAAATGTTTCCATTTCTTTAATTCCACAAATTAATATTTTATTTATATAAAATATTTAAGTTTATTAAAAATTATAAATTAATAAATTTCTAATTAATAACAATATATTTAAAGGTATTCAATGTAATAATAATAAAAAATGTTCACGAATATTTATATTTATAAATCTAAAAATATAAGAACTAAATTTTCCATGCTGAGAAAAAGAATATAAATATAATGAATAAGCCCCTCTAAAAAATGTAGTTAAAAATAAAAATAATATATTCAAATTTCTAAATCTGACTAAACTATTAATTAAAAAAATCTCACCTAATAAATTTATTGAGGGGGGGGCTGCTATATTTGAAGAACATAATAAAAATATTCATAAGCTTAAAGAAGGTATAATATTTAAAAATCCTTTTCTTAAATAAATTCTTCGTCTTATTGTTCGTTCATATATTATATTTGCAATACTAAATAAACCAGAAGAACATAAACCATGGGCAATTATTATAATTAAAGCCCCAATTATACCTATATAACTTAACCTTATAATTCCAGCTAAAGCTAAACCCATATGAGAAACAGAAGAATAAGCAATTAATAATTTTATATCTCTTTGACGTAAACAAATTATAGAAATAACTACAGCTCCGAACAATGAAATATTTATAATTAATAAATTTATAAATTTAAAATCTAAAAATATAATTATTACTCGAATAAGCCCATATCCTCCTAATTTTAATAAAACGCCAGCTAATACTATTGATCCAGAAATTGGGGCCTCTACATGAGCCTTTAATAACCATAAATGAAAAAAATATATCGGTATTTTAATTAAAAATACTAACACTATACTTAAATATAAAATTAATCTAAAAGAAATTTCTAAATTAAAAAAAGTTAATCTTCCATATATATAAAAAATAAAAAAAATACCTAATAATAATGGGAATGATCCAAATAATGTATATATTAACAAATAAAATCCAGCATCTAAACGTTCTGGTTGTCTACCCCATCCAATAATTAAAATTAAAATTGGAATTAATCTAGCTTCAAAAAATAAATAAAATATAAATAAATCTATTGATATAAATGATAATAATAAAAAAATTATTAATAAACAAATTAAAAATAAAAAAAGATCTCTATATTTATTTTTTCTATATAAATTTTCAGAAGCTATGATTATTAAAGAACCAATTCAAATACTTAATAATCTAAGACAAAAAGATATAATATCTATACCTAATATATATCTAATATTAATTATATAATTCTGTATTCTAAATCCAAGTATTAAAAAAAAACTAATAATAAATATTATAAATTGAATCAATCAAAATATATTTAAATAACTTAAAGGTATCAATATTACTAATATAAGAATATATTTTATCATAATAATAATATAGAATTTAAATAATCATTTCCATATCTTCGAATTATTAATACAAGCATTGCTAAACCTAAAGCACCTTCGCATACACTTACGGTTAAAAATATTATTAAAAAAAAATAATCTCTTAAATTAAATCTTAATACTAATCCTATATTAAAATATAAAGAAATAACTAAAAACTCTAATCTTAATAATATCAATAATAAATAATTACTTTTTATAATAAAAAATAATAAACCAATAATAAACATTACTCTTCTAAATATATAAAAATTAATTATCATTATATTTTAACTTAAATAATTTAATTAAAATACTGGTCTTGTAAACCAGAAATGAAATATTTCTTTAAGTTTCAGAAAAAGAAAACCTCTATCCTTAATCTCCAAAATTAAAATTTTATTTAAACTATTTTCTGATATAATATATTTCTTATTAAGAATAAATTTATCCTTATCCATTATAGTATTACTTATTAATCATCCAATTTCAATGGGAATTATTATTCTTTTACAAACAATTATAATTTCCTTAATTATTGGATTAATAAATTTAAATTATTGAGTATCTTATATTCTATTCATAATTATTGTAGGAGCATTGATAATTATTTTTATTTATATAACAAGAATTTCCTCCAATAATAAATTTAAAAAATTTTATAATATTTTAGTTACTTTTATTATTATTAATCTTATTAATATTTTAATAATTTATATATATGACTCTTATTTTATCTATTTTAAAAATTCTAATGAAATATTTAATCCTCACAACATAGAACTATTCTTAAGAAAATATTTTAATTATCCTAATAATTTTATTTTAATTATAATTATAACTTACTTATTAGTAACTTTAATTACAATTGTAACAATTACTATAAATAATTTCGGGCCCCTACGTAAAATATTCTAATGATAAATTCACCCTACCGAAAATCTAACGCTTTATTTAAAATTATTAATAATTCACTTATTGATTTAGCCTCTCCTTCAAATATTTCCTATTTATGAAATTTTGGAAGTTTATTAGGAATTTGTCTTTTAATTCAAATTATTACAGGTTTATTCTTAGCTATACATTATTATCCCCACACTGAACTAGCATTTAATAGAGTAAGAATCATTTGTCGAGAAATTAATTTTGGATGATTAATTCGAACTCTTCATGCCAATGGAGCATCAATATTTTTTATTTGTATATATATTCATATTGGACGAGGAATTTATTACGGGTCCTCAAATCTAAAAAGAACATGACTAATTGGAGTAACAATTTTTTTATTATCTATAGCAACAGCTTTTCTTGGGTATGTTTTACCTTGAGGACAAATATCTTTTTGAGGGGCTACAGTAATTACTAATCTTATTTCAGCTATCCCTTATTTAGGAAACTCTGCTGTAATTTGAATTTGAGGGGGATTTGCTGTAGATAATGCTACATTAACTCGATTCTTTACTTTTCATTTCATTCTCCCCTTTATTATCCTTAGCTTAATTATTATTCATTTACTTTTTCTTCATAAATCTGGATCATCAAATCCCTTAGGATTAAATAATAATTTAGATAAAATTCCATTTCATCCTTACTATTCCTTTAAAGATTTATTAGGAATGCTAATTATAATTTTTAGATTAACTTTAATTACTCTAACCATACCTTATATATTAAGAGATCCTGATAATTTTACGCCAGCTAATCCTTTAGTTACTCCTATCCATATTCAACCTGAATGATATTTCTTATTCGCTTATGCAATTCTTCGATCTATCCCCAATAAACTAGGAGGTGTTATTATTATATTCCTTTCAATTATAATTTTATATACGCTGCCAATTATTAATAATAAAAATTCAAGAATTAATTTTTACCCTATTAATAAAATATTATTTTGAATATTTGTATCTATCATTTTAATTTTAACATGAATCGGCATATCCCCCGTAGAAAATCCTTATATTAACTTAGGGCAATTTTTTACAATTTGTTATTTTTCCTACTTTCTAATAAGATATTTATTTATAAATATATGAAATAAATATCTCTATTTATAGTTAATGAACTTGAATAAGTATATACTTTGAAAGTATAATAAAGAAATACAAATTTCTATTAACTTTTTAGGTAAATATTTTAAGTACAATTATATCTTAAGCCTAAAAAATTAGTACTTAAAATATCTCCCTAAAAAGTTAAAAAATAATAATAATAATAATTATAATAATATATAAACTAAATAATAATTAATAATAATATACTAATAATAAATATAATTATATATACATATATAAATAAATTAAATAATTTATATTTATAAATATTCTATAAATATATACTTAAAATTTTAAATTTTTAACTAAATTAAATCTATAACTGTACTTAAAATATTTCCTTAGCCTAAATTACTAACTCTAAATGTCCAACTTTAAATAATTTAAACTTTAATACTTAAAATATTTCCTTATTTATAATTATTATATAGATAATTGTACTTAAAATATTTACTTATTTATAATTATATTATTAATTGTACTTAAAATATTTCCTTACTTATAATTATTATATAGATAATTGTACTTAAAGTATTTCCTTACTTATAATTATTATATTACTAATTGTACTTAAAATATTTCCTTATTTATAATTATTATACAGATAATTGTACTTAAAATATTTCCTTATTTATAATTATATTATTAATTATACTCAAAATATTTCCTTAAACTAAAATAATTATATTTTAAATATTTAAAAATCCTAAACTATATAAACTTTAATACATTAAATATTAACCTAAAATATAATATAAAAACTATATATTATATACTATATATATAATTAAGTTAAAAATTTAAAAATATATAAATTATAATAGAAAAAAATAATATTAATAAATTTAAAGAAATAGGTAAATAATTTTTTCAACATAAATTTATTAACTTATCATAACGATACCGAGGTAAAGATCCCCGAACTAAAATTCATAAGTAAACTATTAAACTCAACTTTAAATAAAACACTCAAGATCAAATATTACCCCCTAAAAAAATTATTCTACATAATATTCTTATAAATAAAATTCTTGCATATTCTGATAAATAAATTAAAGCAAATCCCCCTCTTCTATACTCAACATTAAAACCAGAAACTAATTCAGATTCCCCTTCAGCAAAATCAAAAGGAGTTCGATTTGTTTCAGCTAACCTAGTAATAAATCATATAAAACATAAAGGAAATATAAAATAAATAAATCAAACTATTTCTTGAAATTTAATAAAATCCAAAATATTAAAACTTATAATTATACAAATAAAAGATAATAAAATTAATACTAATCTTACTTCATAAGAAATAACTTGAGCAATAGCCCGTAATCCTCCTAATAAAGCATATATAGAATTTGAAGATCATCCAGCCAATATAATTCTATATACTCCTAATCTTGACACTCTTAAAATAAATAAAACCGACAAATTAAAATTTAAATTTACACTTAAAAATGGTATTGATAATCATAATATAACCACTAAAAATAAATTTATAATAGGAGAAATATAATATAAATTAATATTAGATTTTAAAGGAAAAGTTTGTTCCTTCAAAAACAATTTTAAAGCATCTCTAAAAGGCTGAATCATACCTAAATATCCAACTTTATTAGGACCCTTACGAATTTGAATTCCCCCTAAGACCTTACGCTCTAATAATGTTATAAAAGCAACGCTCAAAAATACTATCACTACTAAAATTAATCTCAAAGAAAAAACTATAATCTTATCTAAAAAAATCATTTGTTATTTGTATATAACATACATAAAAAGATTCTAAATCTTACACAATTTTCTGTCAAAATAACATTATTATTATTCTAAAATAATTAATTTAATAAAATTTTGGTCCTTTCGTACTAAAAATTCTTAATAAAATTAAGATAGAAACCAACCTGGCTTACACCGGTCTAAACTCAGATCATGTAAAATTTTAATGGTCGAACAGACCAAATTAATTTAGCTCCTACACCAAATATAAATTTTAATCCAACATCGAGGTCGCAAACTTTTTTTTTGATTTGAACTCTAAAAAAAAATTACGCTGTTATCCCTAAGGTAATTTAATCTATTAATCTTTATTAAAGGATCATTTTTTCATAAATTAATGTTTTTATATAAAAAAAGTTTATTAAATTTTTAAATCACCCCAACTAAATAACAAGTAAAATTTATTATATAAATTCTAAAAAATAAATTTATTATATTATTAAACTCTATAGGGTCTTCTCGTCTTTAATTAATATTTAAGCTTTTTAACTTAAAAATAAAATTCAATTTAAATTAATCTGAGACAGTATTTTTCTCATTCAACCCTTCATACAAGCTTTCAATTAAAAAACTAATGATTATGCTACCTTTGCACAGTCAATATACTGCGGCCATTAAATTCCTCATTGGGCAGGTTAGACCTTAAATTATTTTCAAAAGGACATGTTTTTAATAAACAGGTGAAAAAAATATTTGCTGAATTCCTTAAATTAACCTTAAACAAACAATTATATATATATATATATATATTATTTACTAATTTAATCATTATTTCATAAATTTATTAATTTAACTTATTATTTTAATAAAAAAATTAAAATATTAATATAAATTTTATACTATAATAAAAAAATTATAACACTTTTTTAAAAATGAAAATTTCTAATCCTATTTCTTTATTAATAAATTTATTATTTATAATTATCTATTTAAAAGCTCATCCCTTAAAATATAACCCAATAAAAATAACTTATTAATAAATAAAAATATTATTAATTATTAGTAAAATTAAATTTTTTTCTTAAAAAACTAGATATATTTAAAATCGAATAGCATTTCACCTCTAAATCTATATTAATAATATTTATTTTACAATAAAAATTATATAAATTTAACTCTTTTAAATTCGAGAAAATTATTAATAAATAAATTATATTTAATTAACCCTGATACACAAGGTACTAAAAATAAATTATTCTTTTAAAATTTTAAAAAATTTCTTTCACAATACTAATAATCTATAATTAAAATAATTATTTGATTTAATAATAAAACTCTAATATTTTTATTTCAATAAAATTTATAACTTAAATAAAAATAATTTTTTTAAATTCAAACTATACTGAATTTCACAGTAAACTTTTTAGTGTAAATAAAATACTTAATAATAAGCTCTAATTTGATCTTTCTAGATACACCTTCCGGTACCTCTACTTTGTTACGACTTATTCCACTTTAAAGTGAAAGTGACGGGCAATATGTACATATTTTAGAGCTTAAATCATATTAATAATTTAATTAATATTACTTTTAAATCCGCTTTATTATTAATAATTATATTAATAAATCAATATAAATTAATTTAATGTAACCCATTTAATCTTTTTCATAAATTACATAATGATCTGAAATTTTTTCTTAAAAAAACAACTAAATATTTAATTTCAATAAAAATATTTTTAACGACGATATATAAACTTAAAGAAAAAGTAATTAAATTCGTGGACTATCAATTAATAAACAGGTTCCTCTAAATAGACTAAAATACCGCCATTTTTTTTAATTTTGAAGACCATAACTTCTAATAATTAAGCTTACTATATTTACATTTAAAATAATAGGGTATCTAATCCTAGTTTAAAAATAAATTTCCTAACTTCATTAATTTTAAATAAATTTTATTAATAATTTAAAATTTCACCTAATAAACTTTTACTTATATTTTAAATAAACTAATTAATTAAAGCTTAAAAATTTTATAATGCACTATTTGTATAACCGCTACTGCTGGCACAAATTTTGTCAGTACTTAAATTTTTTACTAAATCTAAGTTTCCTTAATATTTAATCATCTTTATTGCATAACGATTTATTTAAAAATCAAAACTTACATATAATTCATAAGTTATATAAAAAAATGAACTAAAATATTCAATTTTTAAAAATCCCGCCTATCTACTAGACATACTAATCTTGGGGGCCTAAGACAGTACAAAATTTTCCAAAATTTTATATAACTTTTTTATTCAAAAATTATTTTTTTTGATACCTTAAGATTTCCCTTCTTTTTAGTAAAAAAATCATTAATTTTTTGAATAAAATTTCTATATTAAAAAAAAGACAAATTCCCGACCTATAGAATTTGTCCATCCCATTTTATATAGAAATCGTATATTAATCCCAAAAATTTCGCTTTATAATTAAGATTGCCCCCAGGGTAAAATCTATTTTATCAACCTCCCTCACTTTTTAAAAAAAAATTTTTTTTTTTTGATTTTTTTTTGCATTTTTTTTAAAAGGGGGGGTCAAAAAACTCCACTAAAATCTGTGAAAATCCAAAAAATTTTAATTTTTAAAATTTTGGATCAAAATTACCCCTAAAATGAATTTTCCATGATTTTTTTTTTTTTTTTTTGAAATTTATTTTTTTCTAGACTCATTAATTATACTCATCATAATAGCCCACTTAATAAATTTTACATAAATATTAAAAAAAATAATCAAACATAAGAATTTGCCCCTAAAATTAAAAAAAAAACCGCAATAGTAATTTTCTATTTAAAATAATAATTTAAAATAATAATCCTAAATAATTTGTATCCCTATATATATTATTTATCATATAATAAATTTATATATTATTATTTAAAG
>NW_026844266.1:0-2500 GCF_029955315.1 Cylas formicarius
TGCTGTTAACGTTCGTGCGTGTACTATTAACGGTAATAACGATGTCGGGACGCGGAAAAGGAGGCAAAGTCAAAGGGAAAGCGAAGTCTCGTTCTAGCAGGGCCGGTTTACAGTTTCCGGTAGGTAGAATTCACCGATTACTTCGGAAAGGAAACTATGCGGAGAGGGTCGGCGCCGGAGCTCCGGTATATTTGGCGGCCGTAATGGAATATTTGGCCGCCGAAGTTTTGGAATTGGCCGGTAACGCGGCGAGGGACAATAAGAAAACCAGAATCATTCCGCGACATTTACAACTGGCGATCCGAAACGACGAGGAATTGAACAAATTATTATCGGGAGTAACGATCGCTCAGGGAGGTGTTTTGCCGAACATTCAAGCGGTTCTTTTGCCCAAGAAAACCGACAACAAAGCAAAATAAAAATTGCGGCGAGGGAAGACGATGGGAAAACGGTCCTTCTAAGGACCACAAATACTTTTCTATTTGAGATTTCGTTTCGTTTATTTAACAGATTATTAAAAAAAAAAAAAAAAAGAAACGTTCCTTCTTTTTACGTTTTCTCTTTCGGACTATAAGAAAACCGGTATAATACCTCGACATTTACAATTGCCGATCCCAGGAATTGAACAAATTATTATCCGAAGTTAAGATCGCTAGGTGGTTCTGTTGCCTAAGAAAACCGACAACAAAGCTAAATAAAGTTTTCGCCGGGAAGGAAGACGGTTCTTGTAAGGACCACAAATACTTTTCTATTTGAGATTTCGTTTCCTTTATTTCACAGATTTAATAATCACACTAACACGGGGAGAAATTAAAAATTCAAAACTTACCTCGACTCGATAATGGTTTGTTGGGCATTATACTCGAAATAACGAATAATCTTTGGAACGTATTTTGTGGTTCTGAAAAGAACCTTTTTTTTTTTTTTTTTGTGTTTCCGCAAGATCGACGAAAAATTTAGCCACCAAATCCGTAAAGAGTTCTACCTTGTCTTTTTAGGGCGTACACCACGTCCATTGCCGTTACCGTTTTTCTTTTGGCGTGCTCCGTATAGGTTACCGCGTCTCTGATGACGTTTTCCAAAAACACCTTTAAAACGCCACGAGTTTCTTCGTAAATCAATCCGGAAATTCGTTTCACGCCTCCGCGACGGGCCAATCTTCTAATGGCCGGCTTGGTTATTCCCTGAATGTTATCCCTCAACACTTTGCGATGTCGCTTTGCACCACCTTTTCCCAAACCTTTGCCGCCTTTCCCTCTACCGGTCATTTTTAATACGAGCCGAGTTCTCTGATCGATATATAACAAACAAAACCGTCCGAAGTGCCACGATCAACTGACCGAAAACGGTCCGGCGCTTCGGTTTTGTCGAGTCGGAATTCGCCACGCCCAAAAAGGTCGATTGGACCAATGAGAAGAGAAAACGCTCGGGTACAAATTAAACGGACGGACGTTCGTGCGGCCATTATCTGTCGACGAGTGTTAGTGATTTGGTGTTCTAGTACGTCCGCGAACGTGTTTTATTATCATGGCCAGAACCAAGCAGACCGCTCGTAAATCGACCGGAGGAAAAGCGCCCCGAAAGCAGTTGGCGACCAAAGCGGCGAGAAAAAGTGCACCGGCAACCGGAGGAGTTAAAAAACCTCATCGCTACAGACCGGGCACCGTGGCTTTGAGAGAAATTAGACGTTATCAAAAGAGCACCGAACTATTGATCCGAAAATTACCGTTCCAACGACTGGTCAGAGAAATCGCTCAAGACTTTAAAACGGATCTGCGTTTCCAAAGTTCCGCGGTAATGGCGTTGCAAGAAGCGAGCGAAGCTTATCTCGTCGGTCTTTTCGAAGATACAAATTTGTGCGCCATTCATGCCAAACGAGTAACGATCATGCCGAAAGATATTCAATTGGCGAGGCGTATCAGGGGAGAGAGAGCTTAAGATTAATAATAATCTCTTTTATTATTATTAACAACAAACCGGTTCTTTTAAGAACCACAAATCATTTTCCTTTAAGATTTCGTTAAAAATTGAAAATAAAAAATAAAACTTTTTCATTTATTAATTATTTGAGAACGGCCCGGTTGGATTTTTTTTTTTTCGCAACTAACGACGTCTTTAAAAAAAATTATTAGTGGTTCTGAAAAGAACCCCCCCCACTCCCCGTTGCTTTGTAAAACCGGACGAGTTTTTATTTCGACCTCTGGTATATTTGGTGACGGCTTTCGTTCTTCTGCTTTTTCGCGGCGGCTTTTCCACCGGTTTTCGAAGGCATTATTATTCACAAAGAAAAGCGGTCTTCGCGATCGAAATGAGAAAAAACCCCGGCGAACGTATTTATATCGCGACGGAGTCGGTCAACAAGCTCCGCCCCCTGTTCGCTTTTCGGTGGGAGGAGCTTGTCAACGGACTTTCTTCTCATATAAATACGTTCGCGGGGATATTTCTCTTAATGTTTGCGTGATCGTCGTCGGAATCGACTACGCTTCGTTGTTAAACGAGA
>NW_026844266.1:7500-10000 GCF_029955315.1 Cylas formicarius
TAGGAGCCTCTGTAGATGGGTCTCTGCATGGACGACGCCATGAGAATCGTAGTCCACGCCAAGGTAGCGCCATCGCGTGAACACTGTAGAGGGGCGAATAAATTCGCCGCCGAGTCGAAAGGAAGGCTCAGTGAGCACCTTCACTTTCTTCTCCTTCCCCACAGGTACATACGACAGCGACATGCACTTGGCTGGAGCGAATTTAAGGCCCATGCTTCCGCAGGTTGACTGTAAGTGCTTAAGCGCGACGTTCATCCCGAATCGAGTGCTCGAAAGCACGACCAGGTCGTCGGCATAAGATAGGCACTGGATGTTTTCGCTTCCCCCCAACGTGTATCCGACTTCCCGCGGCATACTGCGCAACGCGTAGTCGAAACATAGGTTAAACAGGATCGGTGACAAGGGATCCCCTTGCCGAACTCCTCGCCGGACTTTCACCTCCTCCGAGACTCGACCGTGCACTGATATCACCGTTGACGCCTTGTCGTACGCCGTCATCACGTACTCCACGAATGGAGCAGGAAGTCGGTTTCCGACAAGGGCAGACCGGATGGCATGGTGGCTGAGGGTGTCAAAAGCCTTGGCAATGTCAAGCACCACCAAGTGACACTCTCTCCTCCGGCCACGCGCATCATGTATGACCGCATCCAGAATTGCCGTGTTTTCACAGCATCCATCAGCGGTCATAAACGCACGCTGGCGCTGGTCGATAACGTTCGATTTCCCCAAACGAGCAGCCAACACACGGTTGAACTGCCGCAAGGGTACTGGTGCCACGGTGATCGGTCTATACTCTCCCGGATGTTCTGGGAGAGCGCTCTTCGGAAGTAGAGAAGTCCGAGCTTTGAGAAGCCGCTCGGGAATCTCGTTGGTCAACATCACCAGGTTGTAAAAGAGAGCACGCATTCTGGCCGGCATAGCCTTCCATTGGCGTGGCGTAACTCCGTCAGGGCCAGGCGCAGAGTTCAGCTTAATCTCATTTGCCGAGACGTCTGCCTCCGTCATCGGTTCCCAAACCGCCGCTAGGCCTGCACGAATCTCAGGCGGGTGGTCCCGTGGACCCAGCTCGCATTGCTGCGACTCGGCCCCCATCACCCCCGACCAGTGCTCATGCAGGACTTCTAGCTCGTGGGAAACTACGGGCTTATCTTCCAGGATTTCCTGTACTGCGGCTCGCTTATCCCTACGCCAAAGCCTCTGAACGTGTCCGTATTCACGCCTGCGTCTCTCTCTTCTCCTTTCCTGTCCACCTTCTCCATTGCCGCCAGGTGGTCGAGCTTGGCGCCGAGTGCGAGACTCAGGCGCGCTAGGAGTCGGAAAACATCGTTGTAGCCATTCCGTCAGCTGGTGCAGAATCGGTCTTCCCTCCAAGGCCCTTCGGGCCGCCGTAAGAAGAAGGTTGCAAGAGTAGGTGTCCGTATCGAACAACCCATCCGCAAGCTCTCTCACTTTGGCCCTCAGCGGATCCTCGGCTCTGCCCGCGGCTTCACCATCATCTACCGCCGGACTCTTGGGGGTGGACGGGGCGGATCCATAGGAGGACGAGGCACTACTACAGTCAGCAGGTGACTGCGGCCGTTGACCTTGGCCGTCAGAACTCGCGTTCGATGTTGAGCGTAACGTTGGGATCGGCTGCTTCGCACGAAGCTCCGCAAGCCTTTCACCAACCATGGCTTTGTAGTCTTGACGCCGCCGAGCACCTTTGATGGCCTCCTGCGAACGCCCTGACATTTTGTCGAGTAGGTAGAGGTTCAAGAAGGGCACGCCCTTCTGTATTGCCTCCGCCTCCAAGACCGCCATGAGCTCGAGTTCCTCGCGCTGCCAGCGTACTTTGACGCTGGGCGCTTTGAGCCCCTCGTTGTACTCCTCCTCATGTGCCCGCCTCCGATGCACTCCCAGTCCGGTTTTGGTAGTGAAAGATCTGCCGCATAGTGGACAGAGAAATTCATCTGCCCGCGTCGGTCCGGCTACGCCGTCGGGATCGGCATGGTTAGTCGTAGACAGGGCTACAGCGCGGCCATGTTGCACCACGTTACTAGACCCACTTGGTCCCGCAGTGTCAGGCCTCAGCTGCGCACGTCCACTAGCAACATTGCACCCACCTCGAAGGGCCTTCGACCTTGTCTGAGGGCCACCCGCCCGCCGCGGGGTCGGGTTCGAAGGTCCGCTTGCGCGTTCCTCCGGTCGACCAGTCGTAGCAGGAGGGGAGGGCAGCGGCCCCCCCCGGGAAGGTCCATCCGAGGCTTGGGTTTTAAATTTAGTGCCTGCACAAATTTTGGGCAGGCGAGGCTGGCCTGGCAAGCCCCCCCGCCTATTGCCCATAAGCGTACACCCTCCAGACGCCGTTCTCCCATTGGGGGGTTGTTCCGCGCATACTTCTGCCTACCGCTCGGTAGGTTTCCATTTCAGAACGGCCATGGTGTTGGTTGGCGAGGCCAGGACTAGTGCTTCAATATGCGGAGGTGCCACCAAACCGCACTGACGAGTTATACTCACACCT
>NW_026844266.1:12500-20374 GCF_029955315.1 Cylas formicarius
ACGTAAGGCGCGGAAAAGGTAACGGGTAACCGTCCTCCCCGTCGCGCGAACGTCTCGCGCCGACTCCGAAACGCGAATGAATTTCTCCCTTCGACCTTTCGGGTTTCTCAGGTTTACCCCTAAACGGTTTCACGTACTATTGAACTCTCTCTTCAAAGTGCTTTTCAACTTTCCCTCACGGTACTTGTTCGCTATCGGTCTCGTGGTCATATTTAGCCTTAGATGGAGTTTACCACCCGCTTAGGGCTGCACTCTCAAGCAACCCGACTCTGAGGAGATCCCTCCCGCGATCGACGGCGGTCGCTACGGGCCTGGCACCCTCTATGGGCTGTGGCCCCGTTCAAGAAGGACTTGGACGCGCCGGACGATCTCGGGATAACGGAACCTCCCTAACACCACATTTCCCGGCGCCCGGTATCGGCCGCGGTATTCGGTGCTGGGCTCTTCCCTGTTCGCTCGCAGCTACTGAGGGAATCCTAATTAGTTTCTTTTCCTCCGCTTATTAATATGCTTAAATTCGGCGGGTAGTCTCACCTGCTCTGAGGTCGATCGATAAAATCATTATATATATATATATATATATATATATATATAAATATATATATAAAACGTAGACGTGAATTTCGAAACGGTTCAGCGTTTATATTTAAAACCGCTATATCCACCACTCGTTACGCGGCCGCAAACGATCAGACGTCGGACACCTTTTCTTCTTATCGAGAAAATAACGGACACGACGATCGTCAATTTTGCGCGGACCTGCGACATACGCGGGCGGTTTTAATTACGCTCGTCTCTCGCGCTTTTAAGCGAGCGCGACGCGACGAACCGGTGCGTCGAAAATCGACGTCGTTCGCAAACTCGGTCGCGTTCCTTAGAACGCGGCCGGAGTTTCGCTTTCGCGTTTTAAAACGTCGCGAGACCGGGTAGGAGAGAGATCGCGCGCTAAGCGCGAACGTGCTGTTGCTCCTCACTCCTTCCCGCGCTACACGTCCAACTCGCTCCGACGTTTCTCGCGCCTCGCGGGCGAAAAAACCGAGCAGTCTTTAAATTGGATACGACCCTCAGCCAGGAGTGGTCCGGGAACAGAATCCGAGGACCGCAATGTGCGTTCGAAATGTCGATGTTCATGTGTCCTGCAGTTCACAAGTTGACGCGCAATTAGCTGCGTTCTTCATCGACCCACGAGCCAAGTGATCCACCGTTTAGGGTAATCTTTTTTCGATCGGTTTAACGCTTTTCGTCTCCGAAAAAGAGTCGTCGGCGTTGTTATCGACACATACATTTTTTTTACGGAAGGCGAGGTATATACCTTTCGACGTAAAAAAAAAAAAAAAGTTCGATTTCGGGCCGGTCTATCCGACGGAACACTTCGCCGCGCGCCCTTTGTTCTTTATTATTCAGACGGTAGGCGCGCGCGCGTTCGCGTTCGGACGACCCGCGCCGGTTTAAAGTTTATATACACACCTCCTCGCGGGTCGCGGGTGGGTGTAAGTACTTTTCGGTGCTCCGGGCGAATATCGTTTGACACCTTGTCGACGGCGAGCGCGAAACTAGGTTTCGCGCTTCGAGTTCCGTCTAGGTACCCGGAATTTTGTCGGCGCTCCTCCTACTCCTACTCCTCTCTCCCCTTTTTTACGGTGGTCGAGTGGTCGTCGTAGTCGTCGAATTTAATCGCGGCCGACTTAAAGATCGACGCGAGATATTTTCGACCGAGCGTCAGCGACAAAAATTCGTTCGACTAAATAAAGACAAACTGTGTAATTTTTATTATCACTTTAATGATCCTTCCGCAGGTTCACCTACGGAAACCTTGTTACGACTTTTACTTCCTCTAAATGATCAAGTTTGGTCAACTTCCCGGACACATCGACGACGCCGAAACGCCATCGGCGTATCGGTCCGAAGACCTCACTAAATCATTCAATCGGTAGTAGCGACGGGCGGTGTGTACAAAGGGCAGGGACGTAATCAACGCGAGCTTATGACTCGCGCTTACTGGGAATTCCTCGTTCATGGGGAACAATTGCAAGCCCCAATCCCTAGCACGAAGGAGGTTCAGCGGGTTACCCGGGCCTCTCGGCCAGGGAGGACACGCTGATTCCTTCAGTGTAGCGCGCGTGCGGCCCAGAACATCTAAGGGCATCACAGACCTGTTATTGCTCAATCTCGTGCGGCTAGAAGCCGCCTGTCCCTCTAAGAAGAATTGTTTGTACGCAGACAGTAAAAACCGCGCGCGACAACGGGGCGAACCCCGAGCCGGCCGGCCTTTGAGATGTCTAAATACGCCTAGTTAGCAGGCTAGAGTCTCGTTCGTTATCGGAATTAACCAGACAAATCGCTCCACCAACTAAGAACGGCCATGCACCACCACCCACCGAATCAAGAAAGAGCTCTCAATCTGTCAATCCTTCCGGTGTCCGGGCCTGGTGAGGTTTCCCGTGTTGAGTCAAATTAAGCCGCAGGCTCCACTCCTGGTGGTGCCCTTCCGTCAATTCCTTTAAGTTTCAGCTTTGCAACCATACTTCCCCCGGAACCCAAAAGCTTTGGTTTCCCGGAAGCTGCCCGCCGAGTCATCGGAGGAACGTCGGCGGATCGCTAGCTGGCATAGTTTACAGTTAGAACTAGGGCGGTATCTGATCGCCTTCGAACCTCTAACTTTCGTTCTTGATCAATGAAAACGTTTTTGGCAAATGCTTTCGCTTCTGTCCGTCTTGCGACGATCCAAGAATTTCACCTCTAACGTCGCAATACGAATGCCCCCATCCGTTCCTATTAATCATTACCTCGGGGTTCCGAAAACCAACAAAATAGAACCGAGGTCCTATTCCATTATTCCATGCACACAGTATTCAGGCGAAGTTTTAGCCTGCTTTAAGCACTCTAATTTGTTCAAAGTAAACGTGCCGGCCCACCTCGACACTCAATGAAGAGCACCGCGGCAGGATTGAGTTGGACCGCCCGCGTGAACGGGCTAAGTCCACCGGCAGGACGTCTCGCGGCACGCCAGTTAACACCGCGGACGATGAACCGGCGGCGCGAGACACAAATTCGACTACGAGCTTTTTAACCGCAACAACTTTAATATACGCTATTGGAGCTGGAATTACCGCGGCTGCTGGCACCAGACTTGCCCTCCAATTGATCCTCGTTAAAGGGTTTAGAGTGTACTCATTCCGATTACGGGGCCTCGGATGAGTCCCGTATCGTTATTTTTCGTCACTACCTCCCCGTGCCGGGAGTGGGTAATTTGCGCGCCTGCTGCCCTCCTTGGATATGGTAGCCGTTTCTCAGGCTCCCTCTCCGGAATCGAACCCTGATTCCCCGTTACCCGTTACGACCATGGTAGGCGCAGAACCTACCATCGACAGTTGATAAGGCAGACATTTGAAAGATGCGTCGCCGGTGCGAGACCGTGCGATCAGCGTAAAGTTATTCAGAGTCACCAAGTTGAACGATGTCGGGCGCGAACCCGCCACCGATTGGTTTTGATCTAATAAAAGCACTCCTTCCGTCTCCGGTCGGACCTCTGTTTGCATGTATTAGCTCTAGAATTACCACAGTTATCCAAGTAATTGTGGGTACGATCTAAGGAACCATAACTGATTTAATGAGCCTTTCGCGGTTTCACCTTAATTTGGCTTGTACTGAAACATGCATGGCTTAATCTTTGAGACAAGCATATGACTACTGGCAGGATCAACCAGGGAGCTGTTCTACGTGTCGAGCGCGCCGCCGCCGCCGCCGCCACGGATGACGACGATCGGGCGCGGTACGACAACAAACAGTCTCTTTTTTAAAAATAATAATTACGCGCGCGAAACGCGTTTATTTTATTTTTAAATAGAAACAGACGCGACCACTTTGTGTGGCGGTGATAGCGTGCGAGTACGGAAATGAACCGTTCCCGACGCCACACTCGTTATTATTATTATTCGGACGCGATCCGTCCAATTTTTTTTTGTTGGTAATAAATATCGAGACGACGTGAGTGCGCGATCAAACAATCCGACTCGCGCGCGCATAATAAGCTTTAAAATGCGGCGCGCGTCGAACCGATGTGCCTCGGGCAACGAACGTCGATCGACGGAAATTTTCGGACATTCTCTCGATCACTCTTCGCTAGATTGAAAGCGACACGAGATTTCTCGAAAGAAACGTTCCGGATTCGCATATAAACTCGCTCGGTTAGATGAGAGTTATCGCAAATTTTTCGGAAGAAAAATATTATAGGGCGACCGCTTTCGAACCACGAAGTGCCAAATCTTACTTTAAAACACCCGCTAAGTTCGCGATCTAGCTGTATAAGGTGCGGAGCCTTAAAATGTTTTCGAACGCTCGAGCAATCGCTGCTACGAAGACGGGCCGATGGCAAACGAAAAACGGTCTACGTTCCCGTACCGATGAAGGAAACCAATTTTTCTTAAAAAATTGAACCCACGATACGAAAATGTTAAGCGAGCCAATTAATCGCGCCAAACGGTCGACTCGAAGGCGATCTAACGATCGAAAAAGCATTTTGCTCTGCGAAGGGAGAAGTGTCTATACGCACGACGCGGCGGTCGCGCTCGAGACCATCTCACCTATTATAGGTAACGGACCATTCCTTAGTCTTCCGAACGTTTCACGTGAAAACCCGAATATCGGCTGCGGCGGGCAAATAAAGTTCGGAGCGAAACTTTCGCTCGTGGTTACGTTCGATTTGGTTAAAGCGGGCACTTTTTCAAATATTTTTTTTTCTTTACTTACTTTTGTTAACTGACCGCCGGTTCCGGTTCCGACTTAAAAATAAATCGCCGTCCCCGGATTTTGTCGGACGATACTCTCCATCATTTTTAATTTCGGGTGTTTGCATTTTTTTTTCTCGCGATTTAATAAATTCATTATTAAACATTTATAAGTCCGTCTTCTTTAATATTGCGGACCAGCGGGAAGAGAGTTTTGTTTTTTTTTTTTTATTTTATTCATTTTAACATATACTCCCATAAAAGGTTTTTGCCGCTAGCCGCGAGCAGAGAAAAATAAGCAAAACTAACCGAAACAAAGCAAAAATAAGCAAAACTAACCAAAATTAACCGAATATAACCAAAATTAAACAAAACTAACCAAAAGGAACAAAAATAACCACAACTAAGCAAAATTAATCATAACAAACCAAAATTGGCCAAAGTTCGGCAAAACAAACCAAATTATCCAAAACTAAGCAAAATTAAGCAAAAGTAGTCAAAATTAACAAAAACAAGCCAAACTTATCCTGAACAAACCAAAACTAACGATAATTAAGCAAAAATAGGAAACGTTCACAAAAACTAACCGAAACGAACCATAACTAACTAATAGCGGCCGAAACTGGAAATAATAAACCAAAGTAAACAAAACTAAGCAAAATTAAGCAAAAGTAGTCAAAATTAACAAAAACAAGCCAAACTTATCCTAAACAAACCAAAACTAACGATAATTAAGCAAAAATAGGAAACGTTCACAAAAACTAACCGAAATGAACCCTAACTAACTAATAGCGGCCGAAACTGGAAATAATAAACCAAAGTAACCAAAACTAAGCAAAATTAAGCAAAAGTAGTCAAAATTAACAAAAACAAGCCAAAATTATCCTAAACAAACCCAAAACTAACGATAATCCTAACTAACCAATAGCGGCCGAAACTGGAAATAATAAACCAAAGTAACCAAAACTAGCGAAAATTCAGCAAAAGAAACCAAAATTAACCGTGTAACAAACCCAAATCAACCAAACCAAAAAAAAAAACATGCAAAACTTCACCAAAACGAACCACAATTCGCAAAAACTAAACAAACACAAACAAAATTAAGCACACTCAAATAAAAAGTAATCAAAACTACGTTCAACACGAACTGACCTAATTAAATAAAAAAATAGGAAAATTCAATTTTGCTAACCAAAAACGTCAATCGAAATAAACGCGAAACCGGGTTCCTGCCATTTATTTCGACGATAAGCACTTTTATCTAACTATGATTCGAAAAAAAAAAAAATAAGAAAGAAAGATATGAATAAACGAATTGATTAATATATAAAAATTGTGGTTCTGAAAAGAACCGTTTTTGGTGAATTTACACTCTCCAAGTCGACGCTCATTTATTTAGAACTGGTGTATTTTGTGACGGCTTTGGTCCCTTCACTGACGGCGTGCTTGGCCAACTCTCCGGGCAACAACAATCTCACGGCCGTTTGAATCTCTCTGCTAGTAATAGTGGATCGCTTATTATAGTGAGCCAAACGAGAAGCTTCGGCGGCAATCCTTTCGAAAATGTCGTTTACGAACGAATTCATAATGGACATGGCTTTGCTCGAAATGCCAGTATCCGGATGAACTTGCTTCAACACTTTGTAAATGTAAATTGCGTAACTCTCCTTCCTCCTGCGTTTCTTTTTCTTATCACTCTTCGAAATATTTTTTTGAGCCTTGCCGGCTTTTTTCGCCGCTTTACCGCTTACTTTCGGTGGCATTTTCTACAATCGATTAGACGCGCGCAAAGTAACGGACTGACAAGGCCCACACCGGGCCGCAGCTATTTATTTGAGAACCGAGTCGGCCGACAAGCTCCGCCCCCGGGCATCGTTCGCCGAAGCGCTAATCCCATTGGTCCATGCCCATGTCCTATAAATAGCGCGCCCACGGTCTGCGAGAGCGTCATTGTGCTGTTAACGTTCGTGCGTGTACTATTAACGGTAATAACGATGTCGGGACGCGGAAAAGGAGGCAAAGTCAAAGGGAAAGCGAAGTCTCGTTCTAGCAGGGCCGGTTTACAGTTTCCGGTAGGTAGAATTCACCGATTACTTCGGAAAGGAAACTATGCGGAGAGGGTCGGCGCCGGAGCTCCGGTATATTTGGCGGCCGTAATGGAATATTTGGCCGCCGAAGTTTTGGAATTGGCCGGTAACGCGGCGAGGGACAATAAGAAAACCAGAATCATTCCGCGACATTTACAACTGGCGATCCGAAACGACGAGGAATTGAACAAATTATTATCGGGAGTAACGATCGCTCAGGGAGGTGTTTTGCCGAACATTCAAGCGGTTCTTTTGCCCAAGAAAACCGACAACAAAGCAAAATAAAAATTGCGGCGAGGGAAGACGATGGGAAAACGGTCCTTCTAAGGACCACAAATACTTTTCTATTTGAGATTTCGTTTCGTTTATTTAACAGATTATTAAAAAAAAAAAAAAAAAGAAACGTTCCTTCTTTTTACGTTTTCTCTTTCGGACTATAAGAAAACCGGTATAATACCTCGACATTTACAATTGCCGATCCCAGGAATTGAACAAATTATTATCCGAAGTTAAGATCGCTAGGTGGTTCTGTTGCCTAAGAAAACCGACAACAAAGCTAAATAAAGTTTTCGCCGGGAAGGAAGACGGTTCTTGTAAGGACCACAAATACTTTTCTATTTGAGATTTCGTTTCCTTTATTTCACAGATTTAATAATCACACTAACACGGGGAGAAATTAAAAATTCAAAACTTACCTCGACTCGATAATGGTTTGTTGGGCATTATACTCGAAATAACGAATAATCTTTGGAACGTATTTTGTGGTTCTGAAAAGAACCTTTTTTTTTTTTTTTTGTGTTTCCGCAAGATCGACGAAAAATTTAGCCACCAAATCCGTAAAGAGTTCTACCTTGTCTTTTTAGGGCGTACACCACGTCCATTGCCGTTACCGTTTTTCTTTTGGCGTGCTCCGTATAGGTTACCGCGTCTCTGATGACGTTTTCCAAAAACACCTTTAAAACGCCACGAGTTTCTTCGTAAATCAATCCGGAAATTCGTTTCACGCCTCCGCGACGGGCCAATCTTCTAATGGCCGGCTTGGTTATTCCCTGAATGTTAT
>NW_026844267.1:0-24560 GCF_029955315.1 Cylas formicarius
TAAGCCACTTTATATTGGAATGTCCATATTGGATTTGTCGAAAACGACCATGTACGAGTTTCATTATAATTACATGCTTCCAAATTTGGGTCCCGAAAAATGTAAAATTCAATACATGGATACGGACAGTTTCATTTATAATATCAAATGTTATGACGCATATGAAAGCGTTATTAAGGCCGATTTAACAAAAATTTGACACGTCTGATTATCCTAATGACAATCCCTATAATATACCGCAAATCAACAAAAAGGTTTTGGGGTTGATGAAGGATGAGACTAATGGCACCATCATTAGTCATTATGCGGGGTTAAGGTCGAAAATGTATACTTTCAAAATTTTAACGGGTTCGGTAGTTAAAAAGTCAAAGGGTATTCAGTACAATATTGTAAAAAATAAAATTTCATTTGATGACTACGTAGAATGCTTAACAAATTTTAGGGAAAAGTACGCCACTCAACGAACCATTCGTTCATACACTCACAATGTATTTAGCATCGAACAAACAAAAGTTGCCTTGAGTCCTTTAGACGATAAACGTTATCTTTTGCCGAATTCATATGAAACGCTTCCGTGGGGACATTATAAAGTGCCGTAATTATTTTTTAATATATTTTTGTTACAGATTATGGTCAAACAACTTACATTAGAAAGCCTTTGTATTATAACAATTTGCGAAAATATTAGGTGTAGTGCTGATTTTTTGCTTGAGTCACCTTTGCCTTGGAAACTAACGATACTAATATTTAAATATTATTCGAAATATAGATGGAAGTACCTTAAACAATTAGCGCTCCAGTCTGATGGCAATTCTTTATTAAATTTAGAATTCATTCTGTTGAATAAGAGATTTGGATCGTCTTACAGAAATAGCATTTTGGCAACTCCAACCATTGATTTTGACGGAGAATCCGCTTACTGTTTATGGGTCAGTTATTACAGGATAAAATATTCGGAAATTTTAGTTTGTAAATCTTGTCACTTTATATTTCAACTAGTTAAAAAATTTAAAAAGAAAAATTTTAGACTTTTATTGGATCACTATCATTTACAGCTGGATATAAATAATTTGAATGATGTATATCACGATAAACAATTTTGGTGTCAAAGCTGCTTTGAAGAAGTTTTGTTCACTGTAGAAACTGAAGATGAATGTAATTTAATGCTTCACGATGAGAGGAAATATGGAAAAAAGTTACGCTTTTCTGATAGTCCATTGAACTATTAATACTGTGGTTTTATTATAACATATGTAACTGTAGATAAGACTTTTATGTATTGATTGTATTCCATTGTATTGCAACAAGAATAAACATGTATATATTTAGACGCTATTTTCTTTTTTACCACCACCACAACACCGCATAATAATTACACAGAAGTTTGTAATTGTATAATTTATTTATTATATACATTATTACTATTTTACAATTTCGTTAAATGCTAAATTATTAAATTGTTCTAGTTTTCTTTTGCACTCTTGAGCTTGCATCCGCGCCACTTGCAAGTCTGTATTAAAAAGCGCAATTTGTGTTTCAATTTCGTTGATATTGCACTCTAATCCCGACAACTGAGACGCCAAGTTTCTTTTTAAATTGAATGCCTCACAAATGACACTTTTTTCTCTACCGTCCGTGAACACTTCGAGCCAATCAGCGGATGACGTTGGAGCTGCAAACGCTTCACTTGTGGTAGTTTTCTTCTTCTTCTTGCGGGATACGACCGACGCACTTTGTTTTCGTTTGGTCGCAGATTTTTTGGTTTGTTGCTCTACAGGAACGAAGCTGGACGGGAGCACTTCTGATGAAGGAAATTGCAACTCGAAATTTTCCAATAAATTATACAATTCGTTGGATGTCACAATTTTCTCTTGAGCCATCATATACACGTATTTATGTCAGAACTTCTAAATCGAGACTAAATTTATTTCAAAACGTCTACGTTGTCTACCCACGAATCGTGCGACTTATCCAATCCCAACCAGCGCACGAGAACCATATTGCCTCGTCTGCGCAACACCTTTTCGACGAGATATAAGTCCGGGTTAACTGTCTTCTGCAATTCTTCTTCATAAAATCCGCCCATTATGGGTTTACCCTGCATATCTTGAAGCAAATACGTTACGGGGTTAGTAACCCGTACTTTAACAATTTTAAACAATTCCGTGGTCCAATTCGGTGTATAACCTTTGTTGAAAACGTGCTTGACTTTGCTGATTCTAACGATGTCGCCGACTTTAAGTTTACGAGGACCGAATATTTTTATGCTACTATACGCGGTTTTCAAAATTCTCTTTTCGTTGCTCTTACTCACATCGATGGGTTTCGTACCCGTCGTTCTATGTTTTGTGTTATTGTATTCATCAACGATAGAGGCGAGCACATCGATCCATTTGTACGTCCCGCGTAAAGAAAAATGTCGAAACAATTTCTCTTTGAGGGTACGTATCACCCGTTCGACAATTGAGGCCTTTTTTATGCTATACGTACTATAGTGGTTAATTTTATGCTTATCCACAAGTTTCAGAAACGTGTCGTTGTAAAATTCTTTACCGAGATCCGTTTGCAAGTTTTGAGGGTGCCGTCCGTCCTTGAGAATTTTGGAAAACGCCTTGGCGACTTCGACCCCGGTTTTGGTTTTCAACGGGCGACACCATACATATTTTGAGAAACAGTCTATCACAACCAGCACGAATTTAAAATTTCTGTTTTGTTTGCTGTAGCGATCTAATTGGGCCAGATCCGCTTGCCACAGGTCATCCATCCCTCGTATTATAGTCCGGCGGCGAGCATAATTTCTGCGTGCCGGCTTGTGCAGTTCTCGAACCAGTTGTACCTTCTCTTTATTCATAATGTGTGTTCGGTTGCGATGGAGGATTTAAAACCCTTTGTTTCAATACCTTCATTATATTCTCATTTTCGTTCGTAAGTCGCTCCATTTTGGTTACAATATCATGAAATTGCTGTGACAAAACGGCGACTTTTGTCATGTGCTTTTCCAAATCTTTCTTTGCGCTCATTTCGCTTAGCTTTTGGTGGAAAACTTCGCGAAACTGCATAATTTCATTTTCGAGTGTAGTGCTACTCATTTTCAGTTGTTCTTCAAGACGCGAGAATTTAGTTTTGTCTTCAATTTGTAATCTTTTCGTGTACGCTTCGAGTTTCTGTCCAATAATCTTTCTCAATGCAATTTTTAATAAATTACTTGTCTCATCCACATATTTTTTGTTAGCCACGTCACCGTCGTCGCTAGGCGTTTGGACATTGCAAATTTTTAAATTGTTCATATTGACGTTTCCGTCTGGCATATAGTCGAGGGCGCTTCTAATCACAGTATTAGTGAAGGGTCGTCGCAGCGCGCTAGAACGTCCAAACTTGTCCAGACTCATCGTTAAACTAACGTATAAAACCTGATTCTTTTAGCTCTTCAACGATTGAAACTATTTCGTTATCATGAGACGTGTTGCCTGCGTGTTTCGACGCGATTAGTAATTTCAGACGCTCTACGAGTTCATTGACGTCGTCCCAGTATACATATTCAGTAGGAGCGTCATTATAACGCATATTATAACCTTGACCGCTGTACGAGTACGAACGCGACTGAGATTTTATTAAGGGTCGGATGACCTTGGTATATTTTGGTACAGTCGATGCGCCTTTCAAACGTCCGATCGCGTCCCTGTGCACCTGGGTAGCCTCCATTATTTTTTTATATTGTGCCAAATCGTCTTTTGTGTATGCTATGGGATCTTTCAAAAACACCAAATTATACAAGCCGCGGGTACCGGAATATCTCTCGCCGTCTACAATAATATCGCCAGATCCTTGATGAAAATCCAGCGATTTATTGCCGAGAAACCATTTGGATGATATTTTGTCGTAAACGGGTCCGTAAACAATATCGGTGTCGGGCGATTTTACCCATAAATTTTGAATATATGAATGGGAAATTTCTGGATATTGTTCCAGGTATGATTGAAGGGATGCGTTGGCCACGCTCGATGTGTCAAACACATCATCTTCCTCCTCATCGATATTTTGCATCTCAACGCTCTTATTGGGATCCGGCGTTTCCTGAATTTCTTCCATAGGCAAAAATGATACGTTAACCTTATTTTTTGTTTCTTCGTTCGGTTCCTTTTTGTGTTCCCGCTTGACACCTCGACGTTCAGTTTTTATTTCTGCCGGTGACGGTGATAGCTTTATTTTTGCTATACGTTCTAGCGGCTCGCTGACGGGTTTGAAAAGCTTCCGAATTGACGCATCCTCTTCGCTCTTACCCAATTTTAATGTTAAATACTTCTTTCGAATAGATCTAGACAACTCGTTTACTTTTTTTTTTAGCGCCGCGTCGGCGATGTCGGCGGACGTCGCCTTCATGACTGTTTCTATCGACAATTAAATATCGACTTTTATATATTTATCGAAACCCTTGCGGTAGCGTCCGTTTTTTACGTCGAAATCTTTGACAATTATCAAACAGCCGTACTTTTCTTTCCAGCACTCGGAACAAATTTGTTTAAACGTGTCGTATGAAACGTCGGGTGAGACATGTTCATCATAAACGTGACGTAAATTCATGTCATCCTGTTTAAACAACGCGACAATATTGCAATTGTCACGTATCAATTGCTTGGGTACCTTGGAGTATGTCTGACAGAGATAAATAGCGTCGATGGCCTTGTGTCGGCACATCGAAAAATACTCGCGAATTTTATCTTGCTTGTCGCACGCCACGTCGTCGAAAATAAACAGAGAATTCTCTTTCGCATCGCTGGGGTCGATTATCGAGTCTCTTTCACTGTAGGGATAATATCCAACTCCTTTGACATTGCTCAATACGCGAGATAACAGTTGATATTTTGGTTGATACAACGACTTTGAGTAGACGTAAACATTTTCGAAACTTGCCCCGTTGGGGTTAAAGAGTAGCGCTAACATGGTGTTGGTTTTGCCGCAACCGCTAGGTCCGCAAAACACCGCCCTAAATGAATTGGGTAGCAGTTGACCGTGTTTGCTTTTGTTAAAGAAACCATCTCCGCAAACCAAATCTAAATTATCGATGGGGAGCTTGAGTTTCTGCTGCACCACCCGCATGACTACAATGTTTATTCGAGACACCTCGTATATATATATACGACACAAGCAATTTCCTTTAATTAGTATGTTATGCTTCGCGTCCGGAAGTGGTCTCGTTAACACGCTTATTAACAAGTTACCTTTTGAAGTACACATTCCGGGTTACCAGTTTTGCGGTCCCGGTACAAAATTGGAAAAACGCTTGAACCGAGGCGATAGCGGGGTGAATCCTTTGGACGCTGCGTGTAAGGTACACGACATTGCCTATTCGCAAAACAAATCGTTAGACGAACGTCATAAAGCGGATAAAGAATTGGAAACGCGTGCGTGGCAGCGAGTAAAATCTAAAGACGCAAAGTTTGGTGAAAAAGCTGCCGCATTCTTTGTCACCGCGACTATGAAAACTAAACGTAAGCTCGGTATGGGTCAACAACGGCGTCCCTCTGTTTCGTTTCGACAGGGTGTCGTGAAAAAGGTTCGCAATGCATTAAAGAAGAAACAATTGTTTCATATCGATAACCCTAAAATGCTTAGAAGATCGGCACTGGAAGCGCTTCGAGCTGGCAGAGCCGCTGTAAGAAAAGCGGGAGGACGTAAAAAAATTATGGTACCTAGAATTATACCGTTCGAATCAAAATCGGGCGGTATTTTACCACTTTTACCGTTATTAGGAGCGCTAGGGGCTTTAGGTTCGCTCTCGGGCGGAGCCGCTGCTATCGCTAAAACTGTCATCGATGCGAAAAACGCACGAAAGAAACTCGAAGAGGCCAACCGCCATAACCGAGCTATGGAAGAGATTGGAAAAAAGGGATCGGGTCTATTCTTGAAAAAGAGTCCGCGCGGCGGATTCGGTCTTTATCTGAAGAAACAAAAAAACTCCCAATAAAGCTACCCAGAAGGGCTCTATACGACGTCGATTTAATATCTCTGGCGCGCAAATTAAAAATTCCTCACTTCAGGGGTGTTTTTATGCGAGATAGTTTACCCCGTCGAATCAGATCGCAAGAATGCGGAATCGTAAATTTGGATGTTCGTCGAAATAGAGGAACCCACTGGGTAGCATACAAAAAGAGGAAGGGAAACGATGTTGAGTATTTTGACAGTTTCGGTAACCTTAAACCACCCGCGGAACTTGTTAAATATTTCGGCAACAGCGCCAATATCTACTATAATCACGATAGATATCAAAAGTTTACGCAATACAATTGCGGTCATTTGTGTTTGCAATTTCTCTATAAAAAGGACTGAAATCGCGGACCTATAAGCAGTCAACATGTCGATCATATTTACGTTAAAAGGGAACACGTCGACATTATCCATCGACTTTGTCAATCCGCTGCAGTTGGATGAAGATGTAGAGTACGGTTTAGCGCTGATTGGATTCCACTCTTACAACAACATTCCCAACATAGATAAGGGTTCGAATAAATTTTACTACTTCGATGGTAACAATAAAGAAAACGTAATTGAAATTCCGACCGGGTCCTATGAAATTAGCGACATTGAAACCTACATTAACGAACATCTGCCAAAAAATAAGGAAGAGAAGAATACGATCCCAAAGTTAATAGAGGAGATATCAATCAAACCCAACAATAATACGATAAAGTGTGAAATCTACAGCCCCGTATACGGGGTAAACTTTAAACAACACTCGGACAGTATCGGAAAATTATTGGGGTTTTCACAGAAAATTTTGGAGCCCAATATTATGCATTCCTCAGATTTACCCGTGGATATAATAAAAGTGCGAACGATACATGTAGATAGTAACATAACGTCTGGAGCGTTCTACAACGACAGACCTTCGCACACAATTTACGAGTTTGCCTTGTCCGTCGATCCGGGGTACGCCATCGACGAAACTCCTAAATATCTAACGTACTTGCCAGTAAACAAACGACAAATCTACAACATTACCCTACAGGTTCTGGATCAAAACTTTGAGTTGGTTAATTTCCGAGGTGAAGAAATCATCATTAGATTGGAACTTAAAAAATTAACGTAATGTTGATTTTCAACTCAATCGGAGACGCTGGTGAATATAAAAAAGCGAACATCCAAACGGTAGGGTTAGTAACAAAACCGAGGCGTATCCGTAAAGGTCGTCTTACATTGAGCAACAAACAATTTCTCCGATCACTGGGCTACGATGTTATCGAATCAAATATTCGACATACACAGAAAGCCAAAATTTGATGAATCTATCCAGCGCGTGGAGACCCGCACCTATCATCCCTTTGTGAAATCTTTTTTGAACAACGACACCATTGAGATCACGATCAATCAAGGAGATGCCTGGCTGCTTATGTACGACGCTGCTATTTGCATTAAGGGATCGCTGAAACGTCTCACGGGAACCGACCAAGTGCAATTTGTAAACAATGCAGGAGCATTTTTTTTTGAAACTATATCGTACGAGCTGAATGGGAAAGAAGTGGATAGCGTGCGTGATCCGGGTATAGTTAGTACGATTAGAGGTTATCTATGTTACTCGAAAGATGACTCATCGCATCTAGATATTTCCGGCTGGAATTTCCCTGAAAATGCGATTCACGATACAGAAAATGGACATTTTAGCATGCGAATCCCGTTACGACACTTTTTAAACATATTTAATGATTATAATATGATAACTTGTGGAAAACAAACCATAAGATTGGTAAGAGCCAGACATGACAAAAATTGTATGATAATTAAACCAATGGGCGGTGTTGCGGCCAGTGCAATTAAAACAACGGCGGAATTAAAAATTGATAGTGTCGATCTTAGGGTCAAGCACATATTTCCAAACGACGAAATCAAATTGGCTCTGCTGAAATCGATTAGATTAGATCAACCCATATTGATACCCTATAGACGATGGGAACTTCATGAATATCCTGCCCTAACCGCGGGCTCTACCAAAGAAATTTGGTCTGTCAAGACGTGCGCGGCTATCGAAAGCCCCCGATACGTAATAGTCGCTTTTCAAACAAATCGCAAAGACAACGAAGCGAAAAATGCGACGCTTTTCGATCACGTCGACGTAACGGATATAAGATTAACACTAAACGGAGAATATTACCCTCACGAACGTTTACGATTAGATTTTGAAAAGAATGACTTCGTGGAAGCGCATCACAATTACACGGATTTCTACCCCAGTTATAAGGGATGTGAGGAAAAAACTGCGTTGCTTGACTATATGGCTTTCAAAAACTGCGCGATTTTCGTCATTGACTGTTCTCGAAGAAACGACAGTGTAAAATCCAGCACTGTCGACGTAAAGTTAGACATCGAAGCAAAAAAGGGATTTCCCGCGAATACACGTGCCTATTGCATCATCATTCACGATTGTATCGTGGAACAACTACCGCTCAGCGAGATTGTTCGAAATCTAACATAAATACCGCCGGAGGAACCTAATCTTAACCAGTCATATTAAAAATGCGCATCGTTGCGGTAGATATTCAAGGCTTCCAGTTAGAAGATGGATTTGTCGTTAAAGAAATGGCTGTCTACAATGGATGTCAAATTAGTCATTACGTTTTGAAACCGCCGCGTGAATATTGCACGTTGACCGGTGCAGAAAAAAGAACGGTACGCTGGCTCGAACAATATCATCACGGTCTCAAATACAGTTCTGGTTTTGTTCAATATTCCGACATTGATACGTTGATCGGACTACTGATAGAAAATGCTGACTTGATATACGTGAGAGGAAGATCAAAAATGGAATTTTTAATGTCGAAAATGGATCAGGAGGATGTCGCATGCAGAGTCATTAACGTGGAGAAATTCGATGATGATAATTGGTTGAATCCGCCGAAATTTCAACCGGATCACGCCCATTGCATGTTTCACTCCGGAGGAAGACTGCGCATGTGCGCGTTGAGAAATTCTGCCCTTTTATATAATTGGTTGTATTCAAGGATCCCTGTATGAAATAAAACTTTCTTTATTTAAATAAGACTTTTTATTTCAATCCAAAAAAATTAATAATACATTTACACGTAAAAATAAAGCACGCTAATGCTATGATATGAATACAAACTGCGAAACTGTAATCTATTGAAGTATAATTCTTTTTTCGTTCCATTTCTCGAGTAATATTCTGCGTCATCTCACGCAAAATAGCGACTAAAAGCGTTTGGTTCATCACTTCTCTTTGTTATTTTACCTATAAAAGATTAGCTAGGAACCGAATACATTTTAGTATTTTACTGACCTTGAACGAGATGAGAGTCTTGTTGCTATGCTACGCTGTCTTTACTACCTGTTCGGACGTGTCGACGATAGTCGCCGCGCTGCCCGAGGAAGGTGTGATTGAATATTTACAAAAATTCGGATTCCTTTCACCCAACGACAACGAATCTTTAACGCAGATCAATGCGTCGAGTTTGCAACGTGCCCTAATGGATTTTCAGGATTTCTATAATTTACCGGTGGATGGTACTCTTAATAACGAAACCGTCGAACTAATAAATAAACCCCGATGTGGTGTAATAGAAAATGCCTTCACGACTGTTTCGCGATGGCAGAAAACGGATTTAAATTGGTATATTCAAGTACCGCCCAGTCACTATCAAGAGTTAAAAGTGCTGGCAACCGAGGTTTTTAAAATATGGAGTGATGAATCAAATTTAAATTTTTTCTTAAATTACTCAGAGCCGGATATAATGATTTTGATGTCTGACAAATATACTACCCACAGACAAAGCATAAGATGTAAAGGGAACGAATCCTGTCCTTTTGCTTTTGACGGAAGGGGTAACATATTAGGACATGCATTTTTTCCAAATCAACAACAAGAGTGCGTGGAAGTTCATTTGGATAAATCCGAAGATTGGTACTACGGTTTAGAAGTGCCTGCGCCCGGAGGAAAAACGAGCTTGTTTACTGTGTTGTTCCACGAAATTGGACATACGTTGGGTTTGGCGCACAGTAACGATCGCAATGCCATTATGTACCCTTGGTATAGCTTAAATTCTAAGACATTGTCATACGACGATGTTGCAGGTCTTCAACGTTTATATGGTAAAAAAACCACAACCACCGTCCGCGTAACAACTCCGACCACAACAACATCAACTACCACTACTACCACAACTACGAAACCTCCGATAGGGAAAAACGAAACAAAAGTACCAGATTTGTGTCACGTAAATCCATCCATATTTTTGGTTACGTCTAACCATCATATGTATCTATTTTACGACAAATGGGTTTGGATAATAAGATTAGGTGATAAAGTCTACATGGAACCTAAAATGATATCAGATTATGTCCCTATTTACGCTCCTATTTCGCATATCTACCAGAGACCCAACGGACAACTTTTGGTAGTCACCGGTGATTCGTTTTATTTACTTCACTTCCCGAGTTTCACGGTAGTGGGCGACCGACAAAGCGTCCAGCGACTGGGTGTGCCTGCGGGTAAAACAGTGAACGCTATTTTTAATACGTATGGCGGTCGAACGTATATATTTTACGGTAAACGCTACTATGCAGAAATAGACGAGTGTTCTTTGAGTGCGAGTGAACACGGTTTTACTACGGAACTGTTTCCGGGTCTGCCCGACGATTTGTCGGGCGCGTTTCGATACACCAACGGACATTTGTATTTTTTCAAAGAGAAAACGTATTACGAATACAACGAATTTTTGAATAAATTAACGAGAGTCGGTGAAATAGACTTGAGTCTTGTCGCAATTAATTGTCCCACAGAGAGTGTCTTTAAACAAATTAGGGATTTGTTAAGAAAGTTATCGATCTTTCACAACAATGAATAAGAAGTTAGTTTTCTTCGACGATTTTAGAAGCTTGGATACCGAACAACTTGAATTGATTCCTGTGCAACATTTCTTGGAGCATGTGAGACCGCACGATTTGTTAAATATGTGGCATAAGTTACCAGTACGACATCGCAACAATTTTGAATTGCAAACTCATTTGCCCTGCTTTGTTCACTATAACAGACCGGACAGCAAAATGCATATCGACGGCCCGGCACCTCCCCAGAATAAATGTCATTATTGTTTGAGTGTTATAAAAGCAGTTACCGAGATCTAGGATAGATTCATTCGGGCTAGAAACATGGTTTTGTTAAGTGCTCACTTTGTTTTGTTGTCGGCTGTGGTACAAAACGTTTTCTATATACATAAACCTAAGGATGTGATTGAAGCGTTCGTTTGTTTCAAAAATCATAATAATCGGTGCATTTGGCCCGATACGTGGACGCGTATGCAACTCGCTCAGGTCAACGGAATCGACAAGCTACAAACTTTTAGCGTGACATTGTCGAATAACACTACCGCAGATAAGCCGTATTTAAATTACAAGGTACGTTTCGTTTTCGCGAACCGGAGCTACGAAGACCACGGCGAATGGCAAACGATCGCTATCAAGAATTCCAATAACACCAGCGGCGGCGTTAACGACATTTGCGGTAACGAATACAACATCTCGGCAGATCGAAAAACTATTTTAATCCCGCTATATGTAACTACGTGCGCTTGTTTGCTTCTTTTGGCAAAATGCTTATTCAAATTGACTAAATGTAAATATCTCTCTTAATTACACCGATAGTGGGGGGTTGTTGATATATAAGTACATTTGAATTTGATACCGAAGTCAGTCTGTTTGTCACAATGTGTAACAAAGTGGTCACTATCGATGAAAACACGATTTTCGAAATAAAGAATTCAGGTGTCCGTTTCATCTTCAAGAACAAGCACATAGATTTTCAAGTCCAGGATTTTTGGGATTTTTTGTTCTTTCTGGAGGACGAGGTGGGAGAAATCATGTTCTGGAACGACATAACAGTCTACATCGGGAGCAGTATCGAGGTGACCTATTCGAACGAAGAAGAGAGCTGTGAGTTGATACTGAAACAGGATCATGGCGACGAAATTATCCTCGACCGCGATGAAGTAGAAAATCTCATGGACCAGAAACACCGCTTGTACGAAGCATTACGTTGTCTACATATGAGCTAATAAATATTTACTATTGTATCTATAGTTTTTCTTTTATTAAACCGTGATTATTGAGACACTCTGTATAAGTCACTCGACTTGTTTACCGACGACCCGATCCACCGCGTCACCGCGCCACACCGTCTCCGCGCCGCACCGTCACCGCCCTCTACCGGGGGGGCCTACGACGGTCGGAGCGCGCGACATCTAGCAGCGACGGGCGGAACCGGGGCAAAACAGGACGCTACACAAGCTGGCGACACAAGCGCGCGACATCTAGCAGCGACGGGCGGAACCGGGGCAAAACAGGACGCTACACAAGCTGGGTGGGGGGCGGAGCGCACTCTGGTAGACAGGGGGGACACTAGGACGCCACGCGCGGGGGGCCCCCGCTGCGGGGGGGTTAGGAAATTGAGGTTATGTACGGTTTCTGTTGCTTATATCGGCACTATACATCTACTCACTAAAGAAAAACATATGTAGACTGGCCTATGAAACACAAAAAATAATCGAAATCGTAAGCGTAAATTCGTTTTAACGTTGTCCCATTAAAGAAGGACATTTCTTACCAACCATATCGCTATTGTTAAGCAAAGACTCATTATTTTATTCCTATATTTACTTAAATTTCACAATGCTTTTGATTGCATAAAAATATTGTTCTCTGTATTGTGTGTCGGTCAAAAACTTTGCGGCAATTCGTCAATATATCTGCATCAGGTTTAAATGAAAACAATCACCCTCGATTATACAGGGTTTTCAACTAGAGTGTCAAGGTAATAGCCTCTATAGATGATACTAAAAGAAACAATTTCAAATTATTTTCAATATACAGGGTGAAATCAAACTTATATTTTTTAAATTCTGCATATTATGACATTAATAGATACTAATACAATTTCCGACACATATAATTTTATTATGCCATTCATCCTCTACTTGTTTTGAAGTTTGTTCGAATCGTTTATACAGGCTGAGTGAAAATAAAAAATAATAATTTTCGTGAAAAATTCAGAATATTAGACTCTCTCACTTTTATTAAGTATTCCCTATACCTCAATTGAGTTTTTTTTTTAAGGTATACACATTTTTACGAACAAAACAGTGAAAACAATAAAATAAACATTAACTAAACGTGAAAAGTCTACAGAGACACATTAAGTATAATTCGTCAAGATAGTATTATTCGTTCAAAAGTTGCACTTAAAAAACTAAAAAACAAAACTGCAAAACAACAAGAACTGGGGGCAGTCTTCAACATATTCCCAAAGAAAATAGTCCACGTAAATTGGTTAAGGCTTTCGCGGCCCGTTGATAAGCTATTATCTTGATTCGGGTTTAAAGGCCGTCGTCGATTGGAATTACTTCCTAACGTTTCGCTAGCACGAGTGGGGAGCTTCTTCAGAGGTACTTCCATCTCCGATGTTGGACGTAGACTGACGATTTCTCCTGCGCAGGTTGTATTTATGGCGATTGGTGGTGGGCGGGGCTTGTTCCGCTTCGGTTGGTCTCGGGATATCGATCGGTACTGCTCGGGCGTTCCTAAGGATCGGGTTCCAGATTTGGTTGAGTCTAAGGGTCTCCTCCTTTCGGTTGAAATTGTGTGGGTGTTTTTGTATCTCAATGGCTTCCCTGACTAGTCTGTTGTGATAGCCGTTGACCGATGCTAGTAACTTACAGCTCTCAAAGTGTATCCTGTGTTCCCCGCTGCCCAGTGCGTGTTCAGCTACTGCAGACTTCTCTGTATGTCCTAGCCTGCTGCTTGCTTTATGCTCCTTAAGTCTCGTTCCCATTGATCTCTTGGTAGTCCCGATGTAGACCTTTCCGCATGAACACGGAATGCGGTAGACTCCCGCAGCTGAAAGTGAGCCCCTCTTGTCCTTCGCTGACCTGATGGTCTGCTGGATCTTCTTTGTAGGCTTAAAGATTGTTTTGATGTCGTGTCTTTTCAATACTCTGCCAATCCTGTCGGTGACACTCGGAATATACGGCAGATATGCGTGGGAGGTGGAGGGTCGTTGTTCGGTCGATATAACAAACATATATGAACAAATAGTCGAAGCTGTAAAAACTCGAGATTCGATCAATTCGATTATTCAAAAGAATTTTAGTGACTTTCTTTCTCAAAAATCATTGAATTTGGTCAAAATGTTTGACCTACCATATGAGTAGATTTTTCCGTTAATACTGTATTAAGATATATAATTTCATATGGTGGAACAGAATTCTTTTCCTATTAATGCATTTATTGATATTTTTCCAATAAAGAACTGTTTTTTTCTAAAATACTCAATTGTATTGGTGTTTTGATTTTAATAGTAGCATGGATGTAGAAGTATTTATAAATCAAGATCTTTACTTTCTCGTGCCCATAATTTAAAGCTAAACCGATCAAATTCGCATTTAATGATATTTGGAAATAAAAATAAAGTTACGCTATTTAAACAAAATATTAATATAATATTAGATAATATTAAACTTACCGTTGTCAATTCAGCAAAAAAATGGGGGTGATCATAGATTGTGATCTAAGATTTCGTGAATATTTAAAAAATGTCTTTCAAAAGGCATATTTCTCACTAAAAATCCTATATAGTAACAGGCATATTTTAAATTTTAGACTAAGGAAATAACTTGTTCTCTGACATTTTAACTACTGTGATGTAGTGTATTGTTTTTTTTTTATTGATAACGAGTGTAAGTGTCGTATTCAGAAGTTGCAGAATGCTTGTGTTCGTTTTATTATGGGTCTTCGAAAATATGACCATGTATCTGCTGCATATCGTCAACTTAATTGGCTTAAAATGGAACAAAGAAGAACTCTTTGCTGATAGAGCGGGTTACTCCTAGGAGTACTATCCATTCTGTGAGTGTAAGATACAGGTACAGACTAACGATGTCATATCATCAGAGTGCCTTGTTTCTTAGATTTTTCACATTCAACGCAATTTGTGTTTATAATTCATTGTCACAGGAATTCAGTACAGGAATTTATATTCATTTAAGAAAAGATACAAATATCATTTGTTACAAATACAGTTTTCCTAATAATGTGTTGATAATTATGTTATTAGCAAGGGATTATATTGAGTTATCAAATTCTTTATCTTCGTTTGCATTTTCTGTAGTGTGTAGTGGAGTTATGGTGTTCTTCCGATTTTCATATTTTATTTGTTATTCATCCATTTTTTATTTCAATAAATAGTGCGCAATTTATTAATTTTAAAAATAGTTCTTTAGCGGTTCAGTAGAGTAGCTATTTAAAGCTAGACTGCGCCGCTTTTGAGCTAAAGGCTATTTATTATTATTATTATTTTTATAAATAATATAAAAATTTGCTAATTCAATAAATAAATTGAAAATAATTATTAAAAACTATGAATATAAGTACCCATTGGGATTCCAATGCAAATATCTTTTTGTAGAGGATTAAATTTAAACTTGAATTAAGAATTGAAAATATTTCACGATAATTGTTTTTCAGTCAGAGCAAAAAGTTATTTTTCTTTAAATTCTTCAATCTTTGACCTCGAATATCTTTAAAATGGTTCGATTTATCCAAATAGTATAAGAGGCCATTTTTGTGCAGCGTTCAATTTATGAAATTATTTTTAAAATTTGTGTGTCAGGTCCAAAAAAAATTGAAGATTTTTTTACCCACCCTAATGCAGGATGTTCCATTTGGTTTAAACACAGGTGATTTTTGACGAAAAAATGGCCTTATATTCGAAAACACTCCTACAAATACCCTACATAAGAGATAATTGGGTTCCCCACATATTTATGAATCGCCCTGTATATTACAAAACTATTTTAAATAGTTTCCTTTTGTCCTATCTATAATTTTTGTAATTAACATTTGTTTCTAAAACGAATAAAAGAAATAAATTACTTTTACACACTATTTGGACACACTGAATGCTATTTATCTAGCTAGTGTAGCCAAAGTAGTCTTTGGAGTATGGAACCCTTTACGGAATCTGTCACCATTTGAACTTTCTCTGGAAGAGACTAATAGCATTAATTAACCTTTAAACATTTCATTTGATCGAAAGTTAAAGATTAATTACCGACCCTAATAACCAAAACTGTTCCTTAAAGAAACCGGAACAAAAATTACAGCAGAACAAACGCAAGGGCGACTCTCATCCGCGTGTCTAAAGTCAAAAACGCTTAAACTTGTTTGTGAAACAATCGAGGCACAAAGGCAAACAAACGCCGAGACGTAACGTTTTAAGATGGTGTTTAGTGGCTCGGTCTCGGGATGATTAAAGACGTAATGGAAGTCTCGGCATTTATCACTGACAGTTACGGACAACCCCTTTCACCGTCGCATCGTTAACTTTTCCCTGAGTTGCTTTGGATACGAACGGCGGTTAAATTTGTTCCTTCGCGATGCAGTGCGTAGGTAATTTGTCATTCCCCAAGGCGAAGCCGACTTTAGACGACAAATAAATGTTTTTTTTTTAAATTCGTTGCTGGAAAGTGGGATGGAGATTTATCCATTCGCGTTTGAGTGGCCACCTTCAGCTCCATTTAAATGCTATTTCAATTTTGGTCATAAATTAAACCCAATTTTAGTTGGTTAAAATGTCAAATGTAATTGTCTTTCGTTGTTATGTCCTACATTCCTGCTTCATCAAATGGGAGAGGAAGATTCAGAACATTTATTGTGCTGCAGTATATTGATGTAGTTTGTTGCCTGTGGCTTTATTACTTCCAGCAGATGAAATGGCTTTCTCGATAAGGCTGAAATTGGCATAAAAAGAGCCAAGTAAAATCTGCTCAGTATTTTTTTCACTACCACTACTCTTCTTCATTGTCGGGATTCTTTTTCCAACCATTTTTTTTTGTACCTCATAAAAAGGTTCTGGTCCAATCATGAGCTTTGCAGTGTCTTCACGGGTAACTTAATCCAAAACTAAACTGGACGTGATTTTTATTTAGCTCTCACTTGTTTTATTGCAAATGTTTGATTTAAACACAGGTCATTTTTGACGAAAACACTCCTACAAAACCCTACATAAGAGATAATTGGGTTCCCCACATATTAACATATCGGCCTGTATATTAGAAGCAGACTTTAAACGACAAATCAATGTTTTTTTTTTTAATTCGTTGCTGGAAAGTGGAATTGAGATTTATCCATTCGCGTTTGAGTGGTCACCTTCAGCTCCATTTAAATTCTATTTCAATATGTTACGGTTTGGCCATAAATTAAGCACAATTTTGTTGGTTGGTAAACCTGGTAATTAATTGTCTTTCGTTGTTCGCTTCTGCTTCATCAAATGGGAAAGAAAGATTCAGAACATTTATTGTGCTGCAGCATATTGGTGTAGCTTGTGTAGCCTGTGGTTTTAGCAGATGAAATGGCTTTCTCGATAAGGCTGAATTTGGCATAAAAAGAGCCAAGCAAAATCTGGCCAGTATTTGTTTCACTCCCATTAGACTTATCTCTCTCTTCTTCATTGTCGGGATTCTTTTTCCAACCATTTTTGTATGCAGCTCATTAAAAGGTTCTGGTCCAAACAGGAGCTTTGCAGAGCCTTCACTGGATGTGATTTTGATGTAGTTCTCAAATGCAAATCTTATTTCTCTCTATTAACCAAAGTTCTTATTTATATCTTATATCACCTCAAAATTGAAGATACGGGCACAAGAAATAATCGTTGTGCCTGAATTGGAAAATATATTCGAATAAATGGGGGACTAGCAAAGCGAGAGGACATTTGATTGTCATTGGTACCATGAAAATTATTGTCTAAATTATTTTAATAAATTTACCTACCTACTTTACCTACTAAAAACTACTGATTTCTTAAAATAAAATAATTATGCCTTGATGTTTAAGAACCATTGCATAAGTGTATATTTGTCATAACAACTGGTTTTGAGATAACAACTGGTTTTAAAAATGACACAATCATGAAGGGCACACAAAAACATATTATTATTAGTATTGTTCGTTAATTTTTTTTAAAACAAATTTTAATGAAAGTGGACGGAATTTTTTTTGTTATCGTCAACTAAATTCTTTTTCAAACGTAATTCACTATACAGTTAACAATTAATTCAGGTGCAATGTATGAAAACCTCCATATGTCAAAAATAAACATGAGAGAAATTTTTTTAAATTAAATAAATCTTAAACCACATTGGAAAAATTTGCGATGGTAATGGTATACAAGACATTGTTTTGTGATATTGTTTGTTTTTACGTACTAAATGTATATGTGTAATCTAACACGACAGATTTATTTTCAGCAAAATATATAAAAAACTAAGAGAATCATTTTAAAAAATATTAGGCACCATGTTTTTGACTCACTATGTATAAATAGAAGTCACAAATATCTTAATGAATAAAAAAAAAGGAGAAGACAGAAAAAAAATTGCAAAAAATGACAAAACCTCGCATTTTACTCTGTACTTGCTTTTATATTGTTTGAGGGGGGCGGAGCTAAATGAGGGACATAATCATGCCCTCGGATAACTGATTCCCATATTGGTGCCAGGTTGCTTATAGATTTCTATAGACTCTCGGATTTTTCGTTGGTAGAAGAATTGATTACATGAAAGAATTTTAGTTTTATCGAATAAAATTTTATATCCGGTTTCGTGATTGTGTTCGGCAACTAAAATAATAAACTCGTCAGCAGAATCAGTCATCCGACACGGTGATTATGCTCCTCAATTAGCTCCGCCCCCCTCGAACATCACATAAGCAGGTACAGAGTAAAATACGAGCCAGTTACACTCAACCTCTGAAACGGTGACGATATTAAGATGTCATTTGGATCGGATAAGTGTGCAACAATAGCAATCAAGAAAGAAAAACTTGAACCATCAGGTAAAGAAGGAGTATCATTCGAAGATCCCGGGTCTTTCTTCAAATACCTTGGTACACCACCAAAACATGAAAGTTGACCATTTCCTTAAGCAGCAGTTCACTGAAAAATACAGAAAGCAATGACTAAAGTGTTGAACACCTATTCTCACATATTCCTTTGGAATAGTTAAATGGTCCAATACTGATATGGCAGATGTTAACAAAATTCAGATGTTTACAGCCCAACTCATCAATATTACGGCTTTATTACCCAAGAAAAGAAGGTGGCAGGGGATTTCTAAATATAAGCGGAATCTGCAGAAACCAAGTCTCTTAACATTATTAGGACCCACAGACCGTATTGTCCAGACTTTAAGAAATGCTTATAAAATCTTCACACCACTTAACTTAGGTATGCCAATAGTAACCGATACATCTACACTATTTCAGGAAATACAAATTTGGAAGGAAAAAGTACTTCATGGTAAATACCCTTGCAAAACATGATCACTACAGTGGCACAATACAAGACAAAGTAATTAGAACTAGGAATTATGAAAAACAGATATTGAAAATCAACGCCATTGTAGACCTAGGAAATGTAGCACATCATGGGTGGATGTAGCGGACTAGTAGATAATTCTTATTTAGGAAAGCACAATTTACTGGCAAAAATCATACATTAACAACTGGACTTGAAATGGGAACTTTTTTCGAAAGAGCCAAAATCAAATCTCGAAACAGATACATACCAGATATTCTCCTCAACCACGAGAAGAACTGGTAATCATTGATACTGCCATACCGCTGACCCACCATTTGAGATCTGCGGAAGCTAAGAAAGTTCGAAAATATGAAGACCTAGCTATCCAGCTAACACAAACTTGGCATCTAAACGAAGTAATCATATATCCATGGGAATTGTTACAAAAAAGTTCAAGAAAAACCTAGAGAAACTAGACATGCAGAATCATCATCACAAAGTTGTAATACTCCAGACATGTCACATTGTTCGAACATTTTTGAGCTTAGGTGAAGCAGGATAGGAGGAAGGTCCTCTCCTGTCAATATCACATCACCATAACAGTAATAATAATAATAATAATAATAATGTTCTAGAGTTGAACTGAGGTGACTTTTACTTGATGAAAATCCATTTATCAAAATAAATAAGAACTAAAAGTTCAGATTTTCACGACAATTGTTTCGACAACACCGTGTCTTTATCAAATGTTCAATTCAATATAATTTTGTGCTTTTGCCAAAATATTGAAAAAACTAAAACATGAAATTTGGTATTGAGAATATAATATTTCGAAAAATTTTTTCAAATAACTTTTTTCTATATCTCTAACGTGAAGCAAAATATGGAGAATGCATCCAGTTTTTGGATTCGCAATAGGCTGCGTTTAAAATTTAAATTTCTAAATCTAATCTAAATCAATAATGACTTTGAATATGACTCTTTGTTAATTTTGTTTTTGTTTTAATTTATCGAATTTGTTGATTTTTTAGAGGAAAAAGTCTATATATTTTTGGATTTTATTCCGGTCTTCCATCATATCCAATAAATCAACAAAGGCAAAAAAAAAATGCAATTAATTTTCCAGGAAAACATTTCCCCCTCTTTTATTTTGATCATCCCGTATAGTTGCGGCAATTTGATTTTCGCCGGTTCAAAGAAAATTGGGGAAAAAGCCGAGTTGCTGTTTTTCAATTAGCGATTATAAATCAATTATAAATCGGAATCGATATATCCAATGCAGTTTACGGGATCGGGAAACTGGTCGGGCGGTGGTGTTAAAAAATTTCCTGACCTCGTCCACGTGCTCGTATATATAGAATTGATTTTTAGAAGAATGGATTTAATTCGATATACGCAACATGAAACGGTTGTTGGTGATCGTGGTGGTTTCCGCTATTTTTGCCGTCTGCTTCTGTCAGGTAAAGTAACTTGTTTGGTTGGTGTTTGGGTGACGTGATTCTAAATGAAAATATATTTTCTAAAAATATGTATATTTGTATATAATTTGTGTTAATTTAGTTGTTCACGTTACCAGTTGAATTCAATGAACTCGTGAATCTTCGAAGGAACAGAAAAATAAAATAAAGAAAGATCTGCACATGTTTTAAATAAAAAAATGTAAAAATGCATTTTTTTTTAAAATCATCAATCGCAACAAAAATTTTAACCTCAGAATTTTAAAATCTATAATGAAACTTTTGAATTTTCTTTATTTTTCAATTTACCCACAAAAACGGGTTTCAGGTTAAAACTAAAAACAACACACCCCGTATATGATTCCAAGAACGTTCGAAATAGAAGCTATAGCCCTGGATCTTCCACGTTTCCTGGTCCACGAATTTTTTCCATAAAGTAAATCGTTTTCGAGAAATTAATTCTTTTCTGAAACTATGCAGTACGCCGTAAGCGTAAATCACGTCATCGCGTCTAGATTGAGTGTGAGAAATAGCGATTTTCATATGGATTTTTTCAAATATCTCGAGCAGCGTGTGTGACAGATGAAAACCGTAAATACAAAAATAATACTGTTTAAACCTATTAGTCATATTTTTTACGAATTTTTATTTATGGCAAATACTTTCCCCTGGAAAAGTTTAACGATCTTTTTGATTTTTGTCTATAATTGAATTTGTCTTAAGAAAAAAAAAATACTTCGCCATATTGGATGGCATCGAGTTTCAACAGTTCAAATGAAAGTGGGAACTTCTTCCTAGATAGATTATAATTTGAGACACTTGCTACATTTTTTAATATACTACGGAATAAATGACACACCTTGTACCTTAACCTTAAATATAAAAGTTTTAACTGTTTATACGGACTATACGACCATGTAAGAGAAACTGACAACTGAAACCCAGCTTTTAGTTATGGTCAATTAACTTTATAGGGGCATCCCACTTTTCAGTTTTTTGCTAATACCGGCCACACCCTTCTGTTTTTCCAAATATCTCCCGCACCCTGTATAGTACGTGAAAGCTGTAAATACGAAAATTGTAGCTCTCAGCACAGTTCACAATACCCTTTAAACCAAATTTTCTCATATTTTATATTTATTTATTTTATCGCGGATTTATCGCACCCGATAAACGGTTTTTGAAAAATGACTTTTTTCTTACACCCTTGTAAACGCGATTTTAAATTTTTAAAAAATACTTGGTTCTAAATATAATTAAATTCGTTTTCTCTTTATTTAATATCAATTTATTTCCTAGAAAGTAAAACAAAAATATCGCCAAACTTTATCACTAACATCGCTGAGATTGTTTTCACCTACAAGCAAGTTCGTTCGCATCATGCTTATAGTATATTTATGCTCTCTTCTTCTGACTTTCTCACACACTAAAAGTAAGTAAGCCCCTTTAATATCTGAAAGATACTGTCATTTTAAGGTTATATTTACTTTTTTCCTTACCAATTCCTTACCAATTTTAGCACATTACCCCGTATAAATCCAATTTTTTGAGCGACAACTCTCGCTTCTAAAGCTATTGTTTCACCCTCCAAGTGCTTTAAAATTGTTTTCATAAATTGAAAAATAGCGGTTGCTGTTTATGAGTCAGTCAGTCATTTGATATTTAGTCAACGAATTTGCGACTCTATTGACTCTTAAGTATTTTAGGAAAATCTTACAAAATGCTAATGGGTCTGTTATTTGTAATTATTTCTGGAGCTCTCTTTTTATAGAGCCCTTTTATTAACAGCGTTTTAAGTTGGTCTGGTAAAACGCCCTTTTCAAAAGAGTCATTAATCAAAAGAAACGCCATTTTCAAAGTAGTCGTTAATCAAAAGTCATTTTACTAACATATTCAACAGACATTTTAATTATACTGGTTAATTTAAAGGTATTAAATTGGAAAAGCCAAAATCTCATCATTTATTATCAGATATTCAAAGGTTTCATATTTTCTCTTAACAACACTTTTAACCTGTTTATATCGGGCGCTGTGTGTGCCTGTCCCACAAATATTTCTTTAGAAATATTTGATATTTTATTTTATTTTTTTGATATTTTTGTGGCTCTGTTATTTGCTAGTTTAAGGATGTTTTGGTTTTTACTTTGAGTGAATTTAATGAAGTTATTGAATTAATAAAAAAAAACAAAAAAACACTTTATTATAAACAGATTACTTGCAAATTATATACGAAAATGAATGTAAAATTAAATGAGCGAATATTAAAAAAATATTTATTTACGGAATCTTTAGGGCGGTATAATACTGTCGTTCACATTTTTCATGGTTACTCAGTCACCCTTCCTCGATGAAATACGCGCCTAATTAAGATTTTCTTTCGTTGTAATTAATATCTTCGCACATTTGTCTTATCAAATTGTTCCTTTTCGGGCGACTTCGCCTGAAATATCATTTTTCCTAATTCCCAACAAGGTGATAAAGAGGAATAGGAAAACCCGCCCCTTTTCTTTGATGTGCAAACAATCCGATGCCCATGGTTTCAAAGATTTATGGTAATTAAAATTGACATGCGATGTCTAACTTGACAGTCCGATATAAATGTAAAATAAGGCCCCGATATAAGTTTTTCTAGGAAATATTCATGAATTAGTTTTGATTATTCCTTGAATTCCATGTCTGTAAAACGGTAAAGAAATCTTTTTTTTTCTCCACAGTTTTTTTTAGGTATCACCTTCGGTATCCTCTTCGGCCCACTTCTCGTGAAATATTAGTTTGCCTATTTTTTCTCAATCGTGACATATGCCAACATCTCTAGTCAAATAAGAAATATGTTCCAGAGGAAAAGACTACATAAAACTATAACTATAACTATAAGACTATAAAACTTAAAGCGATGTATAGGGTGTTTTTTTTCGATGTATAGAACTTTAAGTTGGCATTACTGCTGTCAAGTGATTTATTCTCAGTTTGGTTTGGCAATTCATCATGAATAGACTCACGGCTGAACAACGCTTGCAAATAGTGCAATTTTATTTTGAAAATAATGGTTCTGTGCGGAATACGTATCGCGCACTAAGTCCATCAGTTAATTCGATTAATCATGGAATCGCATTGCCAGAGACGCAGTACGGTGCGTACAGAAGAAGCTATTGCTGCTGTAGAGCGTAGCATTGAGGAAGACCCGAATGAGTCCATCCGCCATCGAGCACAGGAATTGGATCTGTATCCATCCACTTTATGGAAGATTTTGCGGAAGGATCTTGGTTTACGTGCTTACAAAATCCAACTCGTGCAGAATTGAAGCCAAACGATCATCAAGTAAGGCGTGATTCGTCGATTGGACCCAAAACGAGATTACCGTTGTTCCCGATTTTCATAAGCGAATTTTGTTTAGGGATGAAACGCACTTCTGGTTGAATGGCTACGTCATCAAACTAAACTGCCGCATTTGGAGCAAAGCTAATCCTCAAGTGTATGTCGAAACACCGTTACATCCAGAAAAACTGACTGTTTGGTGCGCTTTATTGGCTGGTGGAATCATAGGTTCGTACTTCTTCAAAAACGATGAAGACCAGAACGTTACAGTCAATGGTGATCGGTATAGAGCCATGATTACTAACTCTTTCATTCCTGAATTGAATAACCATGATGTCCAGGAGAAGTGGTTTCAACAAGACTGCGCAATATGTCACACAGCTCGTGCCACAATCGATTTATTGAAAGACACGTTTGGTGACCGCCTAATTTCACGT
>NW_026844269.1:0-7500 GCF_029955315.1 Cylas formicarius
GACCAAATCGCTCCACCAACTAAGAACGGCCATGCACCACCACCCACCGAATCAAGAAAGAGCTCTCAATCTGTCAATCCTTCCGGTGTCCGGGCCTGGTGAGGTTTCCCGTGTTGAGTCAAATTAAGCCGCAGGCTCCACTCCTGGTGGTGCCCTTCCGTCAATTCCTTTAAGTTTCAGCTTTGCAACCATACTTCCCCCGGAACCCAAAAGCTTTGGTTTCCCGGAAGCTGCCCCGCCGAGTCATCGGAGGAACGTCGGCGGATCGCTAGCTGGCATAGTTTACAGTTAGAACTAGGGCGGTATCTGATCGCCTTCGAACCTCTAACTTTCGTTCTTGATCAATGAAAACGTTTTTGGCAAATGCTTTCGCTTCTGTCCGTCTTGCGACGATCCAAGAATTTCACCTCTAACGTCGCAATACGAATGCCCCCATCCGTTCCTATTAATCATTACCTCGGGGTTCCGAAAACCAACAAAATAGAACCGAGGTCCTATTCCATTATTCCATGCACACAGTATTCAGGCGAAGTTTTAGCCTGCTTTAAGCACTCCTAATTTGTTCAAAGTAAACGTGCCGGCCCACCTCGACACTCAATGAAGAGCACCGCGGCAGGATTGAGTTGGACCGCCCGCGTGAACGGGCTAAGTCCACCGGCAGGGACGTCTCGCGGCACGCCAGTTAACACCGCGGACGATGAACCGGCGGCGCGAGACACAAATTCGACTACGAGCTTTTTAACCGCAACAACTTTAATATACGCTATTGGAGCTGGAATTACCGCGGCTGCTGGCACAGACTTGCCCTCCAATTGATCCTCGTTAAAGGGTTTTAGAGTGTACTCATTCGATTACGGGGCCTCGGATGAGTCCCGTATCGTTATTTTTCGTCACTACCTCCCCGTGCCGGGAGTGGGTAATTTGCGCGCCTGCTGCCCTCCTTGGATATGGTAGCCGTTTCTCAGGCTCCCTCTCCGGAATCGAACCCTGATTCCCCGTTACCCGTTACGACCATGGTAGGCGCAGAACCTACCATCGACAGTTGATAAGGCAGACATTTGAAAGATGCGTCGCCGGTGCGAGACCGTGCGATCAGCGTAAAGTTATTCAGAGTCACCAAGTTGAACGATGTCGGGCGCGAACCCGCCACCGATTGGTTTTGATCTAATAAAAGCACTCCTTCCGTCTCCGGTCGGACCTCTGTTTGCATGTATTAGCTCTAGAATTACCACAGTTATCCAAGTAATTGTGGGTACGATCTAAGGAACCATAACTGATTTAATGAGCCTTTCGCGGTTTCACCTTAATTTGGCTTGTACTGAAACATGCATGGCTTAATCTTTGAGACAAGCATATGACTACTGGCAGGATCAACCAGGGAGCTGTTCTACGTGTCGAGCGCGCCGCCGCCGCCGCCGCCACGGATGACGACGATCGGGCGCGGTACGACAACAAACAGTCTCTTTTTTAAAAATAATAATTACGCGCGCGAAACGCGTTTATTTTATTTTTAAATAGAAACAGACGCGACCACTTTGTGTGGCGGTGATAGCGTGCGAGTACGGAAATGAACCGTTCCCGACGCCACACTCGTTATTATTATTATTCGGACGCGATCCGTCCAATTTTTTTTTGTTGGTAATAAATATCGAGACGACGTGAGTGCGCGATCAAACAATCCGACTCGCGCGCGCATAATAAGCTTTAAAATGCGGCGCGCGTCGAACCGATGTGCCTCGGGCAACGAACGTCGATCGACGGAAATTTTCGGACATTCTCTCGATCACTCTTCGCTAGATTGAAAGCGACACGAGATTTCTCGAAAGAAACGTTCCGGATTCGCATATAAACTCGCTCGGTTAGATGAGAGTTATCGCAAATTTTTCGGAAGAAAAATATTATAGGGCGACCGCTTTCGAACCACGAAGTGCCAAATCTTACTTTAAAACACCCGCTAAGTTCGCGATCTAGCTGTATAAGGTGCGGAGCCTTAAAATGTTTTCGAACGCTCGAGCAATCGCTGCTACGAAGACGGGCCGATGGCAAACGAAAAACGGTCTACGTTCCCGTACCGATGAAGGAAACCAATTTTTCTTAAAAAATTGAACCCACGATACGAAAATGTTAAGCGAGCCAATTAATCGCGCCAAACGGTCGACTCGAAGGCGATCTAACGATCGAAAAAGCATTTTGCTCTGCGAAGGGAGAAGTGTCTATACGCACGACGCGGCGGTCGCGCTCGAGACCATCTCACCTATTATAGGTAACGGACCATTCCTTAGTCTTCCGAACGTTTCACGTGAAAACCCGAATATCGGCTGCGGCGGGCAAATAAAGTTCGGAGCGAAACTTTCGCTCGTGGTTACGTTCGATTTGGTTAAAGCGGGCACTTTTTCAAATATTTTTTTTTCTTTACTTACTTTTGTTAACTGACCGCCGGTTCCGGTTCCGACTTAAAAATAAATCGCCGTCCCCGGATTTTGTCGGACGATACTCTCCATCATTTTTAATTTCGGGTGTTTGCATTTTTTTTTTCTCGCGATTTAATAAATTCATTATTAAACATTTATAAGTCCGTCTTCTTTAATATTGCGGACCAGCGGGAAGAGAGTTTTGTTTTTTTTTTTTTATTTTATTCATTTTAACATATACTCCCATAAAAGGTTTTTGCCGCTAGCCGCGAGCAGAGAAAAATAAGCAAAACTAACCGAAACAAAGCAAAAATAAGCAAAACTAACCAAAATTAACCGAATATAACCAAAATTAAACAAAACTAACCAAAAGGAACAAAAATAACCACAACTAAGCAAAATTAATCATAACAAACCAAAATTGGCCAAAGTTCGGCAAAACAAACCAAATTATCCAAAACTAAGCAAAATTAAGCAAAAGTAGTCAAAATTAACAAAAACAAGCCAAACTTATCCTGAACAAACCAAAACTAACGATAATTAAGCAAAAATAGGAAACGTTCACAAAAACTAACCGAAACGAACCATAACTAACTAATAGCGGCCGAAACTGGAAATAATAAACCAAAGTAAACAAAACTAAGCAAAATTAAGCAAAAGTAGTCAAAATTAACAAAAACAAGCCAAACTTATCCTAAACAAACCAAAACTAACGATAATTAAGCAAAAATAGGAAACGTTCACAAAAACTAACCGAAATGAACCCTAACTAACTAATAGCGGCCGAAACTGGAAATAATAAACCAAAGTAACCAAAACTAAGCAAAATTAAGCAAAAGTAGTCAAAATTAACAAAAACAAGCCAAAATTATCCTAAACAAACCCAAAACTAACGATAATCCTAACTAACCAATAGCGGCCGAAACTGGAAATAATAAACCAAAGTAACCAAAACTAGCGAAAATTCAGCAAAAGAAACCAAAATTAACCGTGTAACAAACCCAAATCAACCAAACCAAAAAAAAAAACATGCAAAACTTCACCAAAACGAACCACAATTCGCAAAAACTAAACAAACACAAACAAAATTAAGCACACTCAAATAAAAAGTAATCAAAACTACGTTCAACACGAACTGACCTAATTAAATAAAAAAATAGGAAAATTCAATTTTGCTAACCAAAAACGTCAATCGAAATAAACGCGAAACCGGGTTCCTGCCATTTATTTCGACGATAAGCACTTTTATCTAACTATGATTCGAAAAAAAAAAAAATAAGAAAGAAAGATATGAATAAACGAATTGATTAATATATAAAAATTGTGGTTCTGAAAAGAACCGTTTTTGGTGAATTTACACTCTCCAAGTCGACGCTCATTTATTTAGAACTGGTGTATTTTGTGACGGCTTTGGTCCCTTCACTGACGGCGTGCTTGGCCAACTCTCCGGGCAACAACAATCTCACGGCCGTTTGAATCTCTCTGCTAGTAATAGTGGATCGCTTATTATAGTGAGCCAAACGAGAAGCTTCGGCGGCAATCCTTTCGAAAATGTCGTTTACGAACGAATTCATAATGGACATGGCTTTGCTCGAAATGCCAGTATCCGGATGAACTTGCTTCAACACTTTGTAAATGTAAATTGCGTAACTCTCCTTCCTCCTGCGTTTCTTTTTCTTATCACTCTTCGAAATATTTTTTTGAGCCTTGCCGGCTTTTTTCGCCGCTTTACCGCTTACTTTCGGTGGCATTTTCTACAATCGATTAGACGCGCGCAAAGTAACGGACTGACAAGGCCCACACCGGGCCGCAGCTATTTATTTGAGAACCGAGTCGGCCGACAAGCTCCGCCCCCGGGCATCGTTCGCCGAAGCGCTAATCCCATTGGTCCATGCCCATGTCCTATAAATAGCGCGCCCACGGTCTGCGAGAGCGTCATTGTGCTGTTAACGTTCGTGCGTGTACTATTAACGGTAATAACGATGTCGGGACGCGGAAAAGGAGGCAAAGTCAAAGGGAAAGCGAAGTCTCGTTCTAGCAGGGCCGGTTTACAGTTTCCGGTAGGTAGAATTCACCGATTACTTCGGAAAGGAAACTATGCGGAGAGGGTCGGCGCCGGAGCTCCGGTATATTTGGCGGCCGTAATGGAATATTTGGCCGCCGAAGTTTTGGAATTGGCCGGTAACGCGGCGAGGGACAATAAGAAAACCAGAATCATTCCGCGACATTTACAACTGGCGATCCGAAACGACGAGGAATTGAACAAATTATTATCGGGAGTAACGATCGCTCAGGGAGGTGTTTTGCCGAACATTCAAGCGGTTCTTTTGCCCAAGAAAACCGACAACAAAGCAAAATAAAAATTGCGGCGAGGGAAGACGATGGGAAAACGGTCCTTCTAAGGACCACAAATACTTTTCTATTTGAGATTTCGTTTCGTTTATTTAACAGATTATTAAAAAAAAAAAAAAAAAGAAACGTTCCTTCTTTTTACGTTTTCTCTTTCGGACTATAAGAAAACCGGTATAATACCTCGACATTTACAATTGCCGATCCCAGGAATTGAACAAATTATTATCCGAAGTTAAGATCGCTAGGTGGTTCTGTTGCCTAAGAAAACCGACAACAAAGCTAAATAAAGTTTTCGCCGGGAAGGAAGACGGTTCTTGTAAGGACCACAAATACTTTTCTATTTGAGATTTCGTTTCCTTTATTTCACAGATTTAATAATCACACTAACACGGGGAGAAATTAAAAATTCAAAACTTACCTCGACTCGATAATGGTTTGTTGGGCATTATACTCGAAATAACGAATAATCTTTGGAACGTATTTTGTGGTTCTGAAAAGAACCTTTTTTTTTTTTTTTTTGTGTTTCCGCAAGATCGACGAAAAATTTAGCCACCAAATCCGTAAAGAGTTCTACCTTGTCTTTTTAGGGCGTACACCACGTCCATTGCCGTTACCGTTTTTCTTTTGGCGTGCTCCGTATAGGTTACCGCGTCTCTGATGACGTTTTCCAAAAACACCTTTAAAACGCCACGAGTTTCTTCGTAAATCAATCCGGAAATTCGTTTCACGCCTCCGCGACGGGCCAATCTTCTAATGGCCGGCTTGGTTATTCCCTGAATGTTATCCCTCAACACTTTGCGATGTCGCTTTGCACCACCTTTTCCCAAACCTTTGCCGCCTTTCCCTCTACCGGTCATTTTTAATACGAGCCGAGTTCTCTGATCGATATATAACAAACAAAACCGTCCGAAGTGCCACGATCAACTGACCGAAAACGGTCCGGCGCTTCGGTTTTGTCGAGTCGGAATTCGCCACGCCCAATAAAGGTCGATTGGACCAATGAGAAGAGAAAACGCTCGGGTACAAATTAAACGGACGGACGTTCGTGCGGCCATTATCTGTCGACGAGTGTTAGTGATTTGGTGTTCTAGTACGTCCGCGAACGTGTTTTATTATCATGGCCAGAACCAAGCAGACCGCTCGTAAATCGACCGGAGGAAAAGCGCCCCGAAAGCAGTTGGCGACCAAAGCGGCGAGAAAAAGTGCACCGGCAACCGGAGGAGTTAAAAAACCTCATCGCTACAGACCGGGCACCGTGGCTTTGAGAGAAATTAGACGTTATCAAAAGAGCACCGAACTATTGATCCGAAAATTACCGTTCCAACGACTGGTCAGAGAAATCGCTCAAGACTTTAAAACGGATCTGCGTTTCCAAAGTTCCGCGGTAATGGCGTTGCAAGAAGCGAGCGAAGCTTATCTCGTCGGTCTTTTCGAAGATACAAATTTGTGCGCCATTCATGCCAAACGAGTAACGATCATGCCGAAAGATATTCAATTGGCGAGGCGTATCAGGGGAGAGAGAGCTTAAGATTAATAATAATCTCTTTTATTATTATTAACAACAAACCGGTTCTTTTAAGAACCACAAATCATTTTCCTTTAAGATTTCGTTAAAAATTGAAAATAAAAAATAAAACTTTTTCATTTATTAATTATTTGAGAACGGCCCGGTTGGATTTTTTTTTTTTCGCAACTAACGACGTCTTTAAAAAAAATTATTAGTGGTTCTGAAAAGAACCCCCCCCACTCCCCGTTGCTTTGTAAAACCGGACGAGTTTTTATTTCGACCTCTGGTATATTTGGTGACGGCTTTCGTTCTTCTGCTTTTTCGCGGCGGCTTTTCCACCGGTTTTCGAAGGCATTATTATTCACAAAGAAAAGCGGTCTTCGCGATCGAAATGAGAAAAAACCCCGGCGAACGTATTTATATCGCGACGGAGTCGGTCAACAAGCTCCGCCCCCTGTTCGCTTTTCGGTGGGAGGAGCTTGTCAACGGACTTTCTTCTCATATAAATACGTTCGCGGGGATATTTCTCTTAATGTTTGCGTGATCGTCGTCGGAATCGACTACGCTTCGTTGTTAAACGAGATGCAGTTTAAAATTCGCCGGCGGATAAGTTAGAATAAGTTTGTCGTAGGGAGAACGAAATGGAAAAGAGAAAAAAGAAGAAAAAGAGAAGTCCTTTTCGAGATTTTTTAATAAATTTATACTTATATATATTTTTTAAAGAAATCGTTTTCTATTTACCCCCGAGACGCCCGGGATTCGAGTTTGCCTTTGAAGATAGTTACGAATTCGATAGCGATTTTTTTTGTGGTTCTGATAAGAACCGTTTCGAAAATTTCGTTTTTTTTTTAAACACCCATCGACGTTCTCTCGGCGGTTCATTTCTTCTTTTTGGGCGAGACGGGCTTTTTAACTTTGCCGGAAGCGGCTACGGGAGGCGATTTTGCCGTTTTGGGTTTGGGCGCTTTCGGTTTCTTCGTCGGTCCCTTGTTTGATTTTTTGGCTTTCGAAGGCGATTTGGTTTTAATCGACGCCGCTACCGCCGTTCCGGCGGCGCCTTTGGCGGTTTTCTTTTCGGCGGATTTTTTAGCTGCCGATTTCTTCTCCACGGACGACGCGGCGGCCCCGCTTTTTCCTTTTCCCTTCGGAGAGGCGGCGACCGCCTTTTTTACGGCGGGCTTCGAAGAAGCGCCACCACCACCACCTGCGGCGCCAGATTTTTCTCCGGTG
>NW_026844269.1:12500-22500 GCF_029955315.1 Cylas formicarius
AGTCGGTCAGGATACCGCGGGTCCGCGCGATTCGAGAAAACCGCGCGGGCTCCGCCGCGGACCTTAGACCGACGCCCGACGGATCGCGACGTCCTACCAGGAGAAAAGTGCACGCGTTCGATGCCGGGTCGAAAAACGTAAGGCGCGGAAAAGGTAACGGGTAACCGTCCTCCCCGTCGCGCGAACGTCTCGCGCCGACTCCGAAACGCGAATGAATTTCTCCCTTCGACCTTTCGGGTTTCTCAGGTTTACCCCTAAACGGTTTCACGTACTATTGAACTCTCTCTTCAAAGTGCTTTTCAACTTTCCCTCACGGTACTTGTTCGCTATCGGTCTCGTGGTCATATTTAGCCTTAGATGGAGTTTACCACCCGCTTAGGGCTGCACTCTCAAGCAACCCGACTCTGAGGAGATCCCTCCCGCGATCCGGCGGTCGCTACGGGCCTGGCACCCTCTATGGGCTGTGGCCCCGTTCAAGAAGGACTTGGACGCGCCGGACGATCTCGGGATAACGGAACCTCCCTAACACCACATTTCCCGGCGCCCGGTATCGGCCGCGGGATTCGGTGCTGGGCTCTTCCCTGTTCGCTCGCAGCTACTGAGGGAATCCTAATTAGTTTCTTTTCCTCCGCTTATTAATATGCTTAAATTCGGCGGGTAGTCTCACCTGCTCTGAGGTCGATCGATAAAATCATTATATATATATATATATATATATATATATAAATATATATATAAAACGTAGACGTGAATTTCGAAACGGTTCAGCGTTTATATTTAAAACCGCTATATCCACCACTCGTTACGCGGCCGCAAACGATCAGACGTCGGACACCTTTTCTTCTTATCGAGAAAATAACGGACACGACGATCGTCAATTTTGCGCGGACCTGCGACATACGCGGGCGGTTTTAATTACGCTCGTCTCTCGCGCTTTTAAGCGAGCGCGACGCGACGAACCGGTGCGTCGAAAATCGACGTCGTTCGCAAACTCGGTCGCGTTCCTTAGAACGCGGCCGGAGTTTCGCTTTCGCGTTTTAAAACGTCGCGAGACCGGGTAGGAGAGAGATCGCGCGCTAAGCGCGAACGTGCTGTTGCTCCTCACTCCTTCCCGCGCTACACGTCCAACTCGCTCCGACGTTTCTCGCGCCTCGCGGGCGAAAAAACCGAGCAGTCTTTAAATTGGATACGACCCTCAGCCAGGAGTGGTCCGGGAACAGAATCCGAGGACCGCAATGTGCGTTCGAAATGTCGATGTTCATGTGTCCTGCAGTTCACAAGTTGACGCGCAATTAGCTGCGTTCTTCATCGACCCACGAGCCAAGTGATCCACCGTTTAGGGTAATCTTTTTTCGATCGGTTTAACGCTTTTCGTCTCCGAAAAAGAGTCGTCGGCGTTGTTATCGACACATACATTTTTTTTACGGAAGGCGAGGTATATACCTTTCGACGTAAAAAAAAAAAAAAAGTTCGATTTCGGGCCGGTCTATCCGACGGAACACTTCGCCGCGCGCCCTTTGTTCTTTATTATTCAGACGGTAGGCGCGCGCGCGTTCGCGTTCGGACGACCCGCGCCGGTTTAAAGTTTATATACACACCTCCTCGCGGGTCGCGGGTGGGTGTAAGTACTTTTCGGTGCTCCGGGCGAATATCGTTTGACACCTTGTCGACGGCGAGCGCGAAACTAGGTTTCGCGCTTCGAGTTCCGTCTAGGTACCCGGAATTTTGTCGGCGCTCCTCCTACTCCTACTCCTCTCTCCCCTTTTTTACGGTGGTCGAGTGGTCGTCGTAGTCGTCGAATTTAATCGCGGCCGACTTAAAGATCGACGCGAGATATTTTCGACCGAGCGTCAGCGACAAAAATTCGTTCGACTAAATAAAGACAAACTGTGTAATTTTTATTATCACTTTAATGATCCTTCCGCAGGTTCACCTACGGAAACCTTGTTACGACTTTTACTTCCTCTAAATGATCAAGTTTGGTCAACTTCCCGGACACATCGACGACGCCGAAACGCCATCGGCGTATCGGTCCGAAGACCTCACTAAATCATTCAATCGGTAGTAGCGACGGGCGGTGTGTACAAAGGGCAGGGACGTAATCAACGCGAGCTTATGACTCGCGCTTACTGGGAATTCCTCGTTCATGGGGAACAATTGCAAGCCCCAATCCCTAGCACGAAGGAGGTTCAGCGGGTTACCCGGGCCTCTCGGCCAGGGAGGACACGCTGATTCCTTCAGTGTAGCGCGCGTGCGGCCCAGAACATCTAAGGGCATCACAGACCTGTTATTGCTCAATCTCGTGCGGCTAGAAGCCGCCTGTCCCTCTAAGAAGAATTGTTTGTACGCAGACAGTAAAAACCGCGCGCGACAACGGGGCGAACCCCGAGCCGGCCGGCCTTTGAGATGTCTAAATACGCCTAGTTAGCAGGCTAGAGTCTCGTTCGTTATCGGAATTAACCAGACAAATCGCTCCACCAACTAAGAACGGCCATGCACCACCACCACCACCGAATCAAGAAAGAGCTCTCAATCTGTCAATCCTTCCGGTGTCCGGGCCTGGTGAGGTTTCCCGTGTTGAGTCAAATTAAGCCGCAGGCTCCACTCCTGGTGGTGCCCTTCCGTCAATTCCTTTAAGTTTCAGCTTTGCAACCATACTTCCCCCGGAACCCAAAAGCTTTGGTTTCCCGGAAGCTGCCCGCCGAGTCATCGGAGGAACGTCGGCGGATCGCTAGCTGGCATAGTTTACAGTTAGAACTAGGGCGGTATCTGATCGCCTTCGAACCTCTAACTTTCGTTCTTGATCAATGAAAACGTTTTTGGCAAATGCTTTCGCTTCTGTCCGTCTTGCGACGATCCAAGAATTTCACCTCTAACGTCGCAATACGAATGCCCCCATCCGTTCCTATTAATCATTACCTCGGGGTTCCGAAAACCAACAAAATAGAACCGAGGTCCTATTCCATTATTCCATGCACACAGTATTCAGGCGAAGTTTTAGCCTGCTTTAAGCACTCTAATTTGTTCAAAGTAAACGTGCCGGCCCACCTCGACACTCAATGAAGAGCACCGCGGCAGGATTGAGTTGGACCGCCCGCGTGAACGGGCTAAGTCCACCGGCAGGACGTCTCGCGGCACGCCAGTTAACACCGCGGACGATGAACCGGCGGCGCGAGACACAAATTCGACTACGAGCTTTTTAACCGCAACAACTTTAATATACGCTATTGGAGCTGGAATTACCGCGGCTGCTGGCACCAGACTTGCCCTCCAATTGATCCTCGTTAAAGGGTTTAGAGTGTACTCATTCCGATTACGGGGCCTCGGATGAGTCCCGTATCGTTATTTTTCGTCACTACCTCCCCGTGCCGGGAGTGGGTAATTTGCGCGCCTGCTGCCCTCCTTGGATATGGTAGCCGTTTCTCAGGCTCCCTCTCCGGAATCGAACCCTGATTCCCCGTTACCCGTTACGACCATGGTAGGCGCAGAACCTACCATCGACAGTTGATAAGGCAGACATTTGAAAGATGCGTCGCCGGTGCGAGACCGTGCGATCAGCGTAAAGTTATTCAGAGTCACCAAGTTGAACGATGTCGGGCGCGAACCCGCCACCGATTGGTTTTGATCTAATAAAAGCACTCCTTCCGTCTCCGGTCGGACCTCTGTTTGCATGTATTAGCTCTAGAATTACCACAGTTATCCAAGTAATTGTGGGTACGATCTAAGGAACCATAACTGATTTAATGAGCCTTTCGCGGTTTCACCTTAATTTGGCTTGTACTGAAACATGCATGGCTTAATCTTTGAGACAAGCATATGACTACTGGCAGGATCAACCAGGGAGCTGTTCTACGTGTCGAGCGCGCCGCCGCCGCCGCCGCCACGGATGACGACGATCGGGCGCGGTACGACAACAAACAGTCTCTTTTTTAAAAATAATAATTACGCGCGCGAAACGCGTTTATTTTATTTTTAAATAGAAACAGACGCGACCACTTTGTGTGGCGGTGATAGCGTGCGAGTACGGAAATGAACCGTTCCCGACGCCACACTCGTTATTATTATTATTCGGACGCGATCCGTCCAATTTTTTTTTGTTGGTAATAAATATCGAGACGACGTGAGTGCGCGATCAAACAATCCGACTCGCGCGCGCATAATAAGCTTTAAAATGCGGCGCGCGTCGAACCGATGTGCCTCGGGCAACGAACGTCGATCGACGGAAATTTTCGGACATTCTCTCGATCACTCTTCGCTAGATTGAAAGCGACACGAGATTTCTCGAAAGAAACGTTCCGGATTCGCATATAAACTCGCTCGGTTAGATGAGAGTTATCGCAAATTTTTCGGAAGAAAAATATTATAGGGCGACCGCTTTCGAACCACGAAGTGCCAAATCTTACTTTAAAACACCCGCTAAGTTCGCGATCTAGCTGTATAAGGTGCGGAGCCTTAAAATGTTTTCGAACGCTCGAGCAATCGCTGCTACGAAGACGGGCCGATGGCAAACGAAAAACGGTCTACGTTCCCGTACCGATGAAGGAAACCAATTTTTCTTAAAAAATTGAACCCACGATACGAAAATGTTAAGCGAGCCAATTAATCGCGCCAAACGGTCGACTCGAAGGCGATCTAACGATCGAAAAAGCATTTTGCTCTGCGAAGGGAGAAGTGTCTATACGCACGACGCGGCGGTCGCGCTCGAGACCATCTCACCTATTATAGGTAACGGACCATTCCTTAGTCTTCCGAACGTTTCACGTGAAAACCCGAATATCGGCTGCGGCGGGCAAATAAAGTTCGGAGCGAAACTTTCGCTCGTGGTTACGTTCGATTTGGTTAAAGCGGGCACTTTTTCAAATATTTTTTTTTCTTTACTTACTTTTGTTAACTGACCGCCGGTTCCGGTTCCGACTTAAAAATAAATCGCCGTCCCCGGATTTTGTCGGACGATACTCTCCATCATTTTTAATTTCGGGTGTTTGCATTTTTTTTTCTCGCGATTTAATAAATTCATTATTAAACATTTATAAGTCCGTCTTCTTTAATATTGCGGACCAGCGGGAAGAGAGTTTTGTTTTTTTTTTTTTATTTTATTCATTTTAACATATACTCCCATAAAAGGTTTTTGCCGCTAGCCGCGAGCAGAGAAAAATAAGCAAAACTAACCGAAACAAAGCAAAAATAAGCAAAACTAACCAAAATTAACCGAATATAACCAAAATTAAACAAAACTAACCAAAAGGAACAAAAATAACCACAACTAAGCAAAATTAATCATAACAAACCAAAATTGGCCAAAGTTCGGCAAAACAAACCAAATTATCCAAAACTAAGCAAAATTAAGCAAAAGTAGTCAAAATTAACAAAAACAAGCCAAACTTATCCTGAACAAACCAAAACTAACGATAATTAAGCAAAAATAGGAAACGTTCACAAAAACTAACCGAAACGAACCATAACTAACTAATAGCGGCCGAAACTGGAAATAATAAACCAAAGTAAACAAAACTAAGCAAAATTAAGCAAAAGTAGTCAAAATTAACAAAAACAAGCCAAACTTATCCTAAACAAACCAAAACTAACGATAATTAAGCAAAAATAGGAAACGTTCACAAAAACTAACCGAAATGAACCCTAACTAACTAATAGCGGCCGAAACTGGAAATAATAAACCAAAGTAACCAAAACTAAGCAAAATTAAGCAAAAGTAGTCAAAATTAACAAAAACAAGCCAAAATTATCCTAAACAAACCCAAAACTAACGATAATCCTAACTAACCAATAGCGGCCGAAACTGGAAATAATAAACCAAAGTAACCAAAACTAGCGAAAATTCAGCAAAAGAAACCAAAATTAACCGTGTAACAAACCCAAATCAACCAAACCAAAAAAAAAAAACATGCAAAACTTCACCAAAACGAACCACAATTCGCAAAAACTAAACAAACACAAACAAAATTAAGCACACTCAAATAAAAAGTAATCAAAACTACGTTCAACACGAACTGACCTAATTAAATAAAAAAATAGGAAAATTCAATTTTGCTAACCAAAAACGTCAATCGAAATAAACGCGAAACCGGGTTCCTGCCATTTATTTCGACGATAAGCACTTTTATCTAACTATGATTCGAAAAAAAAAAAAATAAGAAAGAAAGATATGAATAAACGAATTGATTAATATATAAAAATTGTGGTTCTGAAAAGAACCGTTTTTGGTGAATTTACACTCTCCAAGTCGACGCTCATTTATTTAGAACTGGTGTATTTTGTGACGGCTTTGGTCCCTTCACTGACGGCGTGCTTGGCCAACTCTCCGGGCAACAACAATCTCACGGCCGTTTGAATCTCTCTGCTAGTAATAGTGGATCGCTTATTATAGTGAGCCAAACGAGAAGCTTCGGCGGCAATCCTTTCGAAAATGTCGTTTACGAACGAATTCATAATGGACATGGCTTTGCTCGAAATGCCAGTATCCGGATGAACTTGCTTCAACACTTTGTAAATGTAAATTGCGTAACTCTCCTTCCTCCTCGCGTTTCTTTTTCTTATCACTCTTCGAAATATTTTTTTGAGCCTTGCCGGCTTTTTTCGCCGCTTTACCGCTTACTTTCGGTGGCATTTTCTACAATCGATTAGACGCGCGCAAAGTAACGGACTGACAAGGCCCACACCGGGCCGCAGCTATTTATTTGAGAACCGAGTCGGCCGACAAGCTCCGCCCCCGGGCATCGTTCGCCGAAGCGCTAATCCCATTGGTCCATGCCCATGTCCTATAAATAGCGCGCCCACGGTCTGCGAGAGCGTCATTGTGCTGTTAACGTTCGTGCGTGTACTATTAACGGTAATAACGATGTCGGGACGCGGAAAAGGAGGCAAAGTCAAAGGGAAAGCGAAGTCTCGTTCTAGCAGGGCCGGTTTACAGTTTCCGGTAGGTAGAATTCACCGATTACTTCGGAAAGGAAACTATGCGGAGAGGGTCGGCGCCGGAGCTCCGGTATATTTGGCGGCCGTAATGGAATATTTGGCCGCCGAAGTTTTGGAATTGGCCGGTAACGCGGCGAGGGACAATAAGAAAACCAGAATCATTCCGCGACATTTACAACTGGCGATCCGAAACGACGAGGAATTGAACAAATTATTATCGGGAGTAACGATCGCTCAGGGAGGTGTTTTGCCGAACATTCAAGCGGTTCTTTTGCCCAAGAAAACCGACAACAAAGCAAAATAAAAATTGCGGCGAGGGAAGACGATGGGAAAACGGTCCTTCTAAGGACCACAAATACTTTTCTATTTGAGATTTCGTTTCGTTTATTTAACAGATTATTAAAAAAAAAAAAAAAAAGAAACGTTCCTTCTTTTTACGTTTTCTCTTTCGGACTATAAGAAAACCGGTATAATACCTCGACATTTACAATTGCCGATCCCAGGAATTGAACAAATTATTATCCGAAGTTAAGATCGCTAGGTGGTTCTGTTGCCTAAGAAAACCGACAACAAAGCTAAATAAAGTTTTCGCCGGGAAGGAAGACGGTTCTTGTAAGGACCACAAATACTTTTCTATTTGAGATTTCGTTTCCTTTATTTCACAGATTTAATAATCACACTAACACGGGGAGAAATTAAAAATTCAAAACTTACCTCGACTCGATAATGGTTTGTTGGGCATTATACTCGAAATAACGAATAATCTTTGGAACGTATTTTGTGGTTCTGAAAAGAACCTTTTTTTTTTTTTTTTGTGTTTCCGCAAGATCGACGAAAAATTTAGCCACCAAATCCGTAAAGAGTTCTACCTTGTCTTTTTAGGGCGTACACCACGTCCATTGCCGTTACCGTTTTTCTTTTGGCGTGCTCCGTATAGGTTACCGCGTCTCTGATGACGTTTTCCAAAAACACCTTTAAAACGCCACGAGTTTCTTCGTAAATCAATCCGGAAATTCGTTTCACGCCTCCGCGACGGGCCAATCTTCTAATGGCCGGCTTGGTTATTCCCTGAATGTTATCCCTCAACACTTTGCGATGTCGCTTTGCACCACCTTTTCCCAAACCTTTGCCGCCTTTCCCTCTACCGGTCATTTTTAATACGAGCCGAGTTCTCTGATCGATATATAACAAACAAAACCGTCCGAAGTGCCACGATCAACTGACCGAAAACGGTCCGGCGCTTCGGTTTTGTCGAGTCGGAATTCGCCACGCCCAAAAAGGTCGATTGGACCAATGAGAAGAGAAAACGCTCGGGTACAAATTAAACGGACGGACGTTCGTGCGGCCATTATCTGTCGACGAGTGTTAGTGATTTGGTGTTCTAGTACGTCCGCGAACGTGTTTTATTATCATGGCCAGAACCAAGCAGACCGCTCGTAAATCGACCGGAGGAAAAGCGCCCCGAAAGCAGTTGGCGACCAAAGCGGCGAGAAAAAGTGCACCGGCAACCGGAGGAGTTAAAAAACCTCATCGCTACAGACCGGGCACCGTGGCTTTGAGAGAAATTAGACGTTATCAAAAGAGCACCGAACTATTGATCCGAAAATTACCGTTCCAACGACTGGTCAGAGAAATCGCTCAAGACTTTAAAACGGATCTGCGTTTCCAAAGTTCCGCGGTAATGGCGTTGCAAGAAGCGAGCGAAGCTTATCTCGTCGGTCTTTTCGAAGATACAAATTTGTGCGCCATTCATGCCAAACGAGTAACGATCATGCCGAAAGATATTCAATTGGCGAGGCGTATCAGGGGAGAGAGAGCTTAAGATTAATAATAATCTCTTTTATTATTATTAACAACAAACCGGTTCTTTTAAGAACCACAAATCATTTTCCTTTAAGATTTCGTTAAAAATTGAAAATAAAAAATAAAACTTTTTCATTTATTAATTATTTGAGAACGGCCCGGTTGGATTTTTTTTTTTTCGCAACTAACGACGTCTTTAAAAAAAATTATTAGTGGTTCTGAAAAGAACCCCCCCCACTCCCCGTTGCTTTGTAAAACCGGACGAGTTTTTATTTCGACCTCTGGTATATTTGGTGACGGCTTTCGTTCTTCTGCTTTTTCGCGGCGGCTTTTCCACCGGTTTTCGAAGGCATTATTATTCACAAAGAAAAGCGGTCTTCGCGATCGAAATGAGAAAAAACCCCGGCGAACGTATTTATATCGCGACGGAGTCGGTCAACAAGCTCCGCCCCCTGTTCGCTTTTCGGTGGGAGGAGCTTGTCAACGGACTTTCTTCTCATATAAATACGTTCGCGGGGATATTTCTCTTAATGTTTGCGTGATCGTCGTCGGAATCGACTACGCTTCGTTGTTAAACGAGATGCAGTTTAAAATTCGCCGGCGGATAAGTTAGAATAAGTTTGTCGTAGGGAGAACGAAATGGAAAAGAGAAAAAAGAAGAAAAAGAGAAGTCCTTTTCGAGATTTTTTAATAAATTTATACTTATATATATTTTTTAAAGAAATCGTTTTCTATTTACCCCCGAGACGCCCGGGATTCGAGTTTGCCTTTGAAGATAGTTACGAATTCGATAGCGATTTTTTTTGTGGTTCTGATAAGAACCGTTTCGAAAATTTCGTTTTTTTTTTAAACACCCATCGACGTTCTCTCGGCGGTTCATTTCTTCTTTTTGGGCGAGACGGGCTTTTTAACTTTGCCGGAAGCGGCTACGGGAGGCGATTTTGCCGTTTTGGGTTTGGGCGCTTTCGGTTTCTTCGTCGGTCCCTTGTTTGATTTTTTGGCTTTCGAAGGCGATTTGGTTTTAATCGACGCCGCTACCGCCGTTCCGGCGGCGCCTTTGGCGGTTTTCTTTTCGGCGGATTTTTTAGCTGCCGATTTCTTCTCCACGGACGACGCGGCGGCCCCGCTTTTTCCTTTTCCCTTCGGAGAGGCGGCGACCGCCTTTTTTACGGCGGGCTTCGAAGAAGCGCCACCACCACCACCTGCGGCGCCAGATTTTTCTCCGGTGGTTTTTTTCGGAGACGCTTTCTTCGTTCTGGTCACGGAC
>NW_026844270.1:0-7500 GCF_029955315.1 Cylas formicarius
CTAGCACGAAGGAGGTTCAGCGGGTTACCCGGGCCTCTCGGCCAGGGAGGACACGCTGATTCCTTCAGTGTAGCGCGCGTGCGGCCCAGAACATCTAAGGGCATCACAGACCTGTTATTGCTCAATCTCGTGCGGCTAGAAGCCGCCTGTCCCTCTAAGAAGAATTGTTTGTACGCAGACAGTAAAAACCGCGCGCGACAACGGGGCGAACCCCGAGCCGGCCGGCCTTTGAGATGTCTAAATACGCCTAGTTAGCAGGCTAGAGTCTCGTTCGTTATCGGAATTAACCAGACAAATCGCTCCACCAACTAAGAACGGCCATGCACCACCACCCACCGAATCAAGAAAGAGCTCTCAATCTGTCAATCCTTCCGGTGTCCGGGCCTGGTGAGGTTTCCCGTGTTGAGTCAAATTAAGCCGCAGGCTCCACTCCTGGTGGTGCCCTTCCGTCAATTCCTTTAAGTTTCAGCTTTGCAACCATACTTCCCCCGGAACCCAAAAGCTTTGGTTTCCCGGAAGCTGCCCGCCGAGTCATCGGAGGAACGTCGGCGGATCGCTAGCTGGCATAGTTTACAGTTAGAACTAGGGCGGTATCTGATCGCCTTCGAACCTCTAACTTTCGTTCTTGATCAATGAAAACGTTTTTGGCAAATGCTTTCGCTTCTGTCCGTCTTGCGACGATCCAAGAATTTCACCTCTAACGTCGCAATACGAATGCCCCCATCCGTTCCTATTAATCATTACCTCGGGGTTCCGAAAACCAACAAAATAGAACCGAGGTCCTATTCCATTATTCCATGCACACAGTATTCAGGCGAAGTTTTAGCCTGCTTTAAGCACTCTAATTTGTTCAAAGTAAACGTGCCGGCCCACCTCGACACTCAATGAAGAGCACCGCGGCAGGATTGAGTTGGACCGCCCGCGTGAACGGGCTAAGTCCACCGGCAGGACGTCTCGCGGCACGCCAGTTAACACCGCGGACGATGAACCGGCGGCGCGAGACACAAATTCGACTACGAGCTTTTTAACCGCAACAACTTTAATATACGCTATTGGAGCTGGAATTACCGCGGCTGCTGGCACCAGACTTGCCCTCCAATTGATCCTCGTTAAAGGGTTTAGAGTGTACTCATTCCGATTACGGGGCCTCGGATGAGTCCCGTATCGTTATTTTTCGTCACTACCTCCCCGTGCCGGGAGTGGGTAATTTGCGCGCCTGCTGCCCTCCTTGGATATGGTAGCCGTTTCTCAGGCTCCCTCTCCGGAATCGAACCCTGATTCCCCGTTACCCGTTACGACCATGGTAGGCGCAGAACCTACCATCGACAGTTGATAAGGCAGACATTTGAAAGATGCGTCGCCGGTGCGAGACCGTGCGATCAGCGTAAAGTTATTCAGAGTCACCAAGTTGAACGATGTCGGGCGCGAACCCGCCACCGATTGGTTTTGATCTAATAAAAGCACTCCTTCCGTCTCCGGTCGGACCTCTGTTTGCATGTATTAGCTCTAGAATTACCACAGTTATCCAAGTAATTGTGGGTACGATCTAAGGAACCATAACTGATTTAATGAGCCTTTCGCGGTTTCACCTTAATTTGGCTTGTACTGAAACATGCATGGCTTAATCTTTGAGACAAGCATATGACTACTGGCAGGATCAACCAGGGAGCTGTTCTACGTGTCGAGCGCGCCGCCGCCGCCGCCGCCACGGATGACGACGATCGGGCGCGGTACGACAACAAACAGTCTCTTTTTTAAAAATAATAATTACGCGCGCGAAACGCGTTTATTTTATTTTTAAATAGAAACAGACGCGACCACTTTGTGTGGCGGTGATAGCGTGCGAGTACGGAAATGAACCGTTCCCGACGCCACACTCGTTATTATTATTATTCGGACGCGATCCGTCCAATTTTTTTTTGTTGGTAATAAATATCGAGACGACGTGAGTGCGCGATCAAACAATCCGACTCGCGCGCGCATAATAAGCTTTAAAATGCGGCGCGCGTCGAACCGATGTGCCTCGGGCAACGAACGTCGATCGACGGAAATTTTCGGACATTCTCTCGATCACTCTTCGCTAGATTGAAAGCGACACGAGATTTCTCGAAAGAAACGTTCCGGATTCGCATATAAACTCGCTCGGTTAGATGAGAGTTATCGCAAATTTTTCGGAAGAAAAATATTATAGGGCGACCGCTTTCGAACCACGAAGTGCCAAATCTTACTTTAAAACACCCGCTAAGTTCGCGATCTAGCTGTATAAGGTGCGGAGCCTTAAAATGTTTTCGAACGCTCGAGCAATCGCTGCTACGAAGACGGGCCGATGGCAAACGAAAAACGGTCTACGTTCCCGTACCGATGAAGGAAACCAATTTTTCTTAAAAAATTGAACCCACGATACGAAAATGTTAAGCGAGCCAATTAATCGCGCCAAACGGTCGACTCGAAGGCGATCTAACGATCGAAAAAGCATTTTGCTCTGCGAAGGGAGAAGTGTCTATACGCACGACGCGGCGGTCGCGCTCGAGACCATCTCACCTATTATAGGTAACGGACCATTCCTTAGTCTTCCGAACGTTTCACGTGAAAACCCGAATATCGGCTGCGGCGGGCAAATAAAGTTCGGAGCGAAACTTTCGCTCGTGGTTACGTTCGATTTGGTTAAAGCGGGCACACTTTTTCAAATATTTTTTTTTCTTTACTTACTTTTGTTAACTGACCGCCGGTTCCGGTTCCGACTTAAAAATAAATCGCCGTCCCCGGATTTTGTCGGACGATACTCTCCATCATTTTTAATTTCGGGTGTTTGCATTTTTTTTTCTCGCGATTTAATAAATTCATTATTAAACATTTATAAGTCCGTCTTCTTTAATATTGCGGACCAGCGGGAAGAGAGTTTTGTTTTTTTTTTTTTATTTTATTCATTTTAACATATACTCCCATAAAAGGTTTTTGCCGCTAGCCGCGAGCAGAGAAAAATAAGCAAAACTAACCGAAACAAAGCAAAAATAAGCAAAACTAACCAAAATTAACCGAATATAACCAAAATTAAACAAAACTAACCAAAAGGAACAAAAATAACCACAACTAAGCAAAATTAATCATAACAAACCAAAATTGGCCAAAGTTCGGCAAAACAAACCAAATTATCCAAAACTAAGCAAAATTAAGCAAAAGTAGTCAAAATTAACAAAAACAAGCCAAACTTATCCTGAACAAACCAAAACTAACGATAATTAAGCAAAAATAGGAAACGTTCACAAAAACTAACCGAAACGAACCATAACTAACTAATAGCGGCCGAAACTGGAAATAATAAACCAAAGTAAACAAAACTAAGCAAAATTAAGCAAAAGTAGTCAAAATTAACAAAAACAAGCCAAACTTATCCTAAACAAACCAAAACTAACGATAATTAAGCAAAAATAGGAAACGTTCACAAAAACTAACCGAAATGAACCCTAACTAACTAATAGCGGCCGAAACTGGAAATAATAAACCAAAGTAACCAAAACTAAGCAAAATTAAGCAAAAGTAGTCAAAATTAACAAAAACAAGCCAAAATTATCCTAAACAAACCCAAAACTAACGATAATCCTAACTAACCAATAGCGGCCGAAACTGGAAATAATAAACCAAAGTAACCAAAACTAGCGAAAATTCAGCAAAAGAAACCAAAATTAACCGTGTAACAAACCCAAATCAACCAAACCAAAAAAAAAAACATGCAAAACTTCACCAAAACGAACCACAATTCGCAAAAACTAAACAAACACAAACAAAATTAAGCACACTCAAATAAAAAGTAATCAAAACTACGTTCAACACGAACTGACCTAATTAAATAAAAAAATAGGAAAATTCAATTTTGCTAACCAAAAACGTCAATCGAAATAAACGCGAAACCGGGTTCCTGCCATTTATTTCGACGATAAGCACTTTTATCTAACTATGATTCGAAAAAAAAAAAAATAAGAAAGAAAGATATGAATAAACGAATTGATTAATATATAAAAATTGTGGTTCTGAAAAGAACCGTTTTTGGTGAATTTACACTCTCCAAGTCGACGCTCATTTATTTAGAACTGGTGTATTTTGTGACGGCTTTGGTCCCTTCACTGACGGCGTGCTTGGCCAACTCTCCGGGCAACAACAATCTCACGGCCGTTTGAATCTCTCTGCTAGTAATAGTGGATCGCTTATTATAGTGAGCCAAACGAGAAGCTTCGGCGGCAATCCTTTCGAAAATGTCGTTTACGAACGAATTCATAATGGACATGGCTTTGCTCGAAATGCCAGTATCCGGATGAACTTGCTTCAACACTTTGTAAATGTAAATTGCGTAACTCTCCTTCCTCCTGCGTTTCTTTTTCTTATCACTCTTCGAAATATTTTTTTGAGCCTTGCCGGCTTTTTTCGCCGCTTTACCGCTTACTTTCGGTGGCATTTTCTACAATCGATTAGACGCGCGCAAAGTAACGGACTGACAAGGCCCACACCGGGCCGCAGCTATTTATTTGAGAACCGAGTCGGCCGACAAGCTCCGCCCCCGGGCATCGTTCGCCGAAGCGCTAATCCCATTGGTCCATGCCCATGTCCTATAAATAGCGCGCCCACGGTCTGCGAGAGCGTCATTGTGCTGTTAACGTTCGTGCGTGTACTATTAACGGTAATAACGATGTCGGGACGCGGAAAAGGAGGCAAAGTCAAAGGGAAAGCGAAGTCTCGTTCTAGCAGGGCCGGTTTACAGTTTCCGGTAGGTAGAATTCACCGATTACTTCGGAAAGGAAACTATGCGGAGAGGGTCGGCGCCGGAGCTCCGGTATATTTGGCGGCCGTAATGGAATATTTGGCCGCCGAAGTTTTGGAATTGGCCGGTAACGCGGCGAGGGACAATAAGAAAACCAGAATCATTCCGCGACATTTACAACTGGCGATCCGAAACGACGAGGAATTGAACAAATTATTATCGGGAGTAACGATCGCTCAGGGAGGTGTTTTGCCGAACATTCAAGCGGTTCTTTTGCCCAAGAAAACCGACAACAAAGCAAAATAAAAATTGCGGCGAGGGAAGACGATGGGAAAACGGTCCTTCTAAGGACCACAAATACTTTTCTATTTGAGATTTCGTTTCGTTTATTTAACAGATTATTAAAAAAAAAAAAAAAAAGAAACGTTCCTTCTTTTTACGTTTTCTCTTTCGGACTATAAGAAAACCGGTATAATACCTCGACATTTACAATTGCCGATCCCAGGAATTGAACAAATTATTATCCGAAGTTAAGATCGCTAGGTGGTTCTGTTGCCTAAGAAAACCGACAACAAAGCTAAATAAAGTTTTCGCCGGGAAGGAAGACGGTTCTTGTAAGGACCACAAATACTTTTCTATTTGAGATTTCGTTTCCTTTATTTCACAGATTTAATAATCACACTAACACGGGGAGAAATTAAAAATTCAAAACTTACCTCGACTCGATAATGGTTTGTTGGGCATTATACTCGAAATAACGAATAATCTTTGGAACGTATTTTGTGGTTCTGAAAAGAACCTTTTTTTTTTTTTTTTGTGTTTCCGCAAGATCGACGAAAAATTTAGCCACCAAATCCGTAAAGAGTTCTACCTTGTCTTTTTAGGGCGTACACCACGTCCATTGCCGTTACCGTTTTTCTTTTGGCGTGCTCCGTATAGGTTACCGCGTCTCTGATGACGTTTTCCAAAAACACCTTTAAAACGCCACGAGTTTCTTCGTAAATCAATCCGGAAATTCGTTTCACGCCTCCGCGACGGGCCAATCTTCTAATGGCCGGCTTGGTTATTCCCTGAATGTTATCCCTCAACACTTTGCGATGTCGCTTTGCACCACCTTTTCCCAAACCTTTGCCGCCTTTCCCTCTACCGGTCATTTTTAATACGAGCCGAGTTCTCTGATCGATATATAACAAACAAAACCGTCCGAAGTGCCACGATCAACTGACCGAAAACGGTCCGGCGCTTCGGTTTTGTCGAGTCGGAATTCGCCACGCCCAAAAAGGTCGATTGGACCAATGAGAAGAGAAAACGCTCGGGTACAAATTAAACGGACGGACGTTCGTGCGGCCATTATCTGTCGACGAGTGTTAGTGATTTGGTGTTCTAGTACGTCCGCGAACGTGTTTTATTATCATGGCCAGAACCAAGCAGACCGCTCGTAAATCGACCGGAGGAAAAGCGCCCCGAAAGCAGTTGGCGACCAAAGCGGCGAGAAAAAGTGCACCGGCAACCGGAGGAGTTAAAAAACCTCATCGCTACAGACCGGGCACCGTGGCTTTGAGAGAAATTAGACGTTATCAAAAGAGCACCGAACTATTGATCCGAAAATTACCGTTCCAACGACTGGTCAGAGAAATCGCTCAAGACTTTAAAACGGATCTGCGTTTCCAAAGTTCCGCGGTAATGGCGTTGCAAGAAGCGAGCGAAGCTTATCTCGTCGGTCTTTTCGAAGATACAAATTTGTGCGCCATTCATGCCAAACGAGTAACGATCATGCCGAAAGATATTCAATTGGCGAGGCGTATCAGGGGAGAGAGAGCTTAAGATTAATAATAATCTCTTTTATTATTATTAACAACAAACCGGTTCTTTTAAGAACCACAAATCATTTTCCTTTAAGATTTCGTTAAAAATTGAAAATAAAAAATAAAACTTTTTCATTTATTAATTATTTGAGAACGGCCCGGTTGGATTTTTTTTTTTTCGCAACTAACGACGTCTTTAAAAAAAATTATTAGTGGTTCTGAAAAGAACCCCCCCCACTCCCCGTTGCTTTGTAAAACCGGACGAGTTTTTATTTCGACCTCTGGTATATTTGGTGACGGCTTTCGTTCTTCTGCTTTTTCGCGGCGGCTTTTCCACCGGTTTTCGAAGGCATTATTATTCACAAAGAAAAGCGGTCTTCGCGATCGAAATGAGAAAAAACCCCGGCGAACGTATTTATATCGCGACGGAGTCGGTCAACAAGCTCCGCCCCCTGTTCGCTTTTCGGTGGGAGGAGCTTGTCAACGGACTTTCTTCTCATATAAATACGTTCGCGGGGATATTTCTCTTAATGTTTGCGTGATCGTCGTCGGAATCGACTACGCTTCGTTGTTAAACGAGATGCAGTTTAAAATTCGCCGGCGGATAAGTTAGAATAAGTTTGTCGTAGGGAGAACGAAATGGAAAAGAGAAAAAAGAAGAAAAAGAGAAGTCCTTTTCGAGATTTTTTAATAAATTTATACTTATATATATTTTTTAAAGAAATCGTTTTCTATTTACCCCCGAGACGCCCGGGATTCGAGTTTGCCTTTGAAGATAGTTACGAATTCGATAGCGATTTTTTTTGTGGTTCTGATAAGAACCGTTTCGAAAATTTCGTTTTTTTTTTTAAACACCCATCGACGTTCTCTCGGCGGTTCATTTCTTCTTTTTGGGCGAGACGGGCTTTTTAACTTTGCCGGAAGCGGCTACGGGAGGCGATT
>NW_026844270.1:12500-18245 GCF_029955315.1 Cylas formicarius
GAGACGAACCTTTACTTTCATTACGCCTTTAGGTTTAGCGAATCCCAATGACTCGCGCACATGCTAGACTCCTTGGTCCGTGTTTCAAGACGGGTCCTGAAAGTACCCAAAGCTATAGCGTCGCAGATCGGTCACGCTTTTTTACGAGCGAGGGTCGGTTCGAGAACTTCGAGGCCAACAGTCACCGGAGGTCGGTACCGGCACCGGGTCCGATAGCCGACTAGTATCCGGAGCGCTTGCCGCGAGTCGAACGCTTTTAAAGCGACCCGTGACCTTTCTCGTACCGTCGAGCGAGTCGGTCAGGATACCGCGGGTCCGCGCGATTCGAGAAAACCGCGCGGGCTCCGCCGCGGACCTTAGACCGACGCCCGACGGATCGCGACGTCCTACCAGGAGAAAAGTGCACGCGTTCGATGCCGGGTCGAAAAACGTAAGGCGCGGAAAAGGTAACGGGTAACCGTCCTCCCCGTCGCGCGAACGTCTCGCGCCGACTCCGAAACGCGAATGAATTTCTCCCTTCGACCTTTCGGGTTTCTCAGGTTTACCCCTAAACGGTTTCACGTACTATTGAACTCTCTCTTCAAAGTGCTTTTCAACTTTCCCTCACGGTACTTGTTCGCTATCGGTCTCGTGGTCATATTTAGCCTTAGATGGAGTTTACCACCCGCTTAGGGCTGCACTCTCAAGCAACCCGACTCTGAGGAGATCCCTCCCGCGATCGACGGCGGTCGCTACGGGCCTGGCACCCTCTATGGGCTGTGGCCCCGTTCAAGAAGGACTTGGACGCGCCGGACGATCTCGGGATAACGGAACCTCCCTAACACCACATTTCCCGGCGCCCGGTATCGGCCGCGGGATTCGGTGCTGGGCTCTTCCCTGTTCGCTCGCAGCTACTGAGGGAATCCTAATTAGTTTCTTTTCCTCCGCTTATTAATATGCTTAAATTCGGCGGGTAGTCTCACCTGCTCTGAGGTCGATCGATAAAATCATTATATATATATATATATATATATATATATATAAATATATATATAAAACGTAGACGTGAATTTCGAAACGGTTCAGCGTTTATATTTAAAACCGCTATATCCACCACTCGTTACGCGGCCGCAAACGATCAGACGTCGGACACCTTTTCTTCTTATCGAGAAAATAACGGACACGACGATCGTCAATTTTGCGCGGACCTGCGACATACGCGGGCGGTTTTAATTACGCTCGTCTCTCGCGCTTTTAAGCGAGCGCGACGCGACGAACCGGTGCGTCGAAAATCGACGTCGTTCGCAAACTCGGTCGCGTTCCTTAGAACGCGGCCGGAGTTTCGCTTTCGCGTTTTAAAACGTCGCGAGACCGGGTAGGAGAGAGATCGCGCGCTAAGCGCGAACGTGCTGTTGCTCCTCACTCCTTCCCGCGCTACACGTCCAACTCGCTCCGACGTTTCTCGCGCCTCGCGGGCGAAAAAACCGAGCAGTCTTTAAATTGGATACGACCCTCAGCCAGGAGTGGTCCGGGAACAGAATCCGAGGACCGCAATGTGCGTTCGAAATGTCGATGTTCATGTGTCCTGCAGTTCACAAGTTGACGCGCAATTAGCTGCGTTCTTCATCGACCCACGAGCCAAGTGATCCACCGTTTAGGGTAATCTTTTTTCGATCGGTTTAACGCTTTTCGTCTCCGAAAAAGAGTCGTCGGCGTTGTTATCGACACATACATTTTTTTTACGGAAGGCGAGGTATATACCTTTCGACGTAAAAAAAAAAAAAAAGTTCGATTTCGGGCCGGTCTATCCGACGGAACACTTCGCCGCGCGCCCTTTGTTCTTTATTATTCAGACGGTAGGCGCGCGCGCGTTCGCGTTCGGACGACCCGCGCCGGTTTAAAGTTTATATACACACCTCCTCGCGGGTCGCGGGTGGGTGTAAGTACTTTTCGGTGCTCCGGGCGAATATCGTTTGACACCTTGTCGACGGCGAGCGCGAAACTAGGTTTCGCGCTTCGAGTTCCGTCTAGGTACCCGGAATTTTGTCGGCGCTCCTCCTACTCCTACTCCTCTCTCCCCTTTTTTACGGTGGTCGAGTGGTCGTCGTAGTCGTCGAATTTAATCGCGGCCGACTTAAAGATCGACGCGAGATATTTTCGACCGAGCGTCAGCGACAAAAATTCGTTCGACTAAATAAAGACAAACTGTGTAATTTTTATTATCACTTTAATGATCCTTCCGCAGGTTCACCTACGGAAACCTTGTTACGACTTTTACTTCCTCTAAATGATCAAGTTTGGTCAACTTCCCGGACACATCGACGACGCCGAAACGCCATCGGCGTATCGGTCCGAAGACCTCACTAAATCATTCAATCGGTAGTAGCGACGGGCGGTGTGTACAAAGGGCAGGGACGTAATCAACGCGAGCTTATGACTCGCGCTTACTGGGAATTCCTCGTTCATGGGGAACAATTGCAAGCCCCAATCCCTAGCACGAAGGAGGTTCAGCGGGTTACCCGGGCCTCTCGGCCAGGGAGGACACGCTGATTCCTTCAGTGTAGCGCGCGTGCGGCCCAGAACATCTAAGGGCATCACAGACCTGTTATTGCTCAATCTCGTGCGGCTAGAAGCCGCCTGTCCCTCTAAGAAGAATTGTTTGTACGCAGACAGTAAAAACCGCGCGCGACAACGGGGCGAACCCCGAGCCGGCCGGCCTTTGAGATGTCTAAATACGCCTAGTTAGCAGGCTAGAGTCTCGTTCGTTATCGGAATTAACCAGACAAATCGCTCCACCAACTAAGAACGGCCATGCACCACCACCCACCGAATCAAGAAAGAGCTCTCAATCTGTCAATCCTTCCGGTGTCCGGGCCTGGTGAGGTTTCCCGTGTTGAGTCAAATTAAGCCGCAGGCTCCACTCCTGGTGGTGCCCTTCCGTCAATTCCTTTAAGTTTCAGCTTTGCAACCATACTTCCCCCGGAACCCAAAAGCTTTGGTTTCCCGGAAGCTGCCCGCCGAGTCATCGGAGGAACGTCGGCGGATCGCTAGCTGGCATAGTTTACAGTTAGAACTAGGGCGGTATCTGATCGCCTTCGAACCTCTAACTTTCGTTCTTGATCAATGAAAACGTTTTTGGCAAATGCTTTCGCTTCTGTCCGTCTTGCGACGATCCAAGAATTTCACCTCTAACGTCGCAATACGAATGCCCCCATCCGTTCCTATTAATCATTACCTCGGGGTTCCGAAAACCAACAAAATAGAACCGAGGTCCTATTCCATTATTCCATGCACACAGTATTCAGGCGAAGTTTTAGCCTGCTTTAAGCACTCTAATTTGTTCAAAGTAAACGTGCCGGCCCACCTCGACACTCAATGAAGAGCACCGCGGCAGGATTGAGTTGGACCGCCCGCGTGAACGGGCTAAGTCCACCGGCAGGACGTCTCGCGGCACGCCAGTTAACACCGCGGACGATGAACCGGCGGCGCGAGACACAAATTCGACTACGAGCTTTTTAACCGCAACAACTTTAATATACGCTATTGGAGCTGGAATTACCGCGGCTGCTGGCACCAGACTTGCCCTCCAATTGATCCTCGTTAAAGGGTTTAGAGTGTACTCATTCCGATTACGGGGCCTCGGATGAGTCCCGTATCGTTATTTTTCGTCACTACCTCCCCGTGCCGGGAGTGGGTAATTTGCGCGCCTGCTGCCCTCCTTGGATATGGTAGCCGTTTCTCAGGCTCCCTCTCCGGAATCGAACCCTGATTCCCCGTTACCCGTTACGACCATGGTAGGCGCAGAACCTACCATCGACAGTTGATAAGGCAGACATTTGAAAGATGCGTCGCCGGTGCGAGACCGTGCGATCAGCGTAAAGTTATTCAGAGTCACCAAGTTGAACGATGTCGGGCGCGAACCCGCCACCGATTGGTTTTGATCTAATAAAAGCACTCCTTCCGTCTCCGGTCGGACCTCTGTTTGCATGTATTAGCTCTAGAATTACCACAGTTATCCAAGTAATTGTGGGTACGATCTAAGGAACCATAACTGATTTAATGAGCCTTTCGCGGTTTCACCTTAATTTGGCTTGTACTGAAACATGCATGGCTTAATCTTTGAGACAAGCATATGACTACTGGCAGGATCAACCAGGGAGCTGTTCTACGTGTCGAGCGCGCCGCCGCCGCCGCCGCCACGGATGACGACGATCGGGCGCGGTACGACAACAAACAGTCTCTTTTTTAAAAATAATAATTACGCGCGCGAAACGCGTTTATTTTATTTTTAAATAGAAACAGACGCGACCACTTTGTGTGGCGGTGATAGCGTGCGAGTACGGAAATGAACCGTTCCCGACGCCACACTCGTTATTATTATTATTCGGACGCGATCCGTCCAATTTTTTTTTGTTGGTAATAAATATCGAGACGACGTGAGTGCGCGATCAAACAATCCGACTCGCGCGCGCATAATAAGCTTTAAAATGCGGCGCGCGTCGAACCGATGTGCCTCGGGCAACGAACGTCGATCGACGGAAATTTTCGGACATTCTCTCGATCACTCTTCGCTAGATTGAAAGCGACACGAGATTTCTCGAAAGAAACGTTCCGGATTCGCATATAAACTCGCTCGGTTAGATGAGAGTTATCGCAAATTTTTCGGAAGAAAAATATTATAGGGCGACCGCTTTCGAACCACGAAGTGCCAAATCTTACTTTAAAACACCCGCTAAGTTCGCGATCTAGCTGTATAAGGTGCGGAGCCTTAAAATGTTTTCGAACGCTCGAGCAATCGCTGCTACGAAGACGGGCCGATGGCAAACGAAAAACGGTCTACGTTCCCGTACCGATGAAGGAAACCAATTTTTCTTAAAAAATTGAACCCACGATACGAAAATGTTAAGCGAGCCAATTAATCGCGCCAAACGGTCGACTCGAAGGCGATCTAACGATCGAAAAAGCATTTTGCTCTGCGAAGGGAGAAGTGTCTATACGCACGACGCGGCGGTCGCGCTCGAGACCATCTCACCTATTATAGGTAACGGACCATTCCTTAGTCTTCCGAACGTTTCACGTGAAAACCCGAATATCGGCTGCGGCGGGCAAATAAAGTTCGGAGCGAAACTTTCGCTCGTGGTTACGTTCGATTTGGTTAAAGCGGGCACTTTTTCAAATATTTTTTTTTCTTTACTTACTTTTGTTAACTGACCGCCGGTTCCGGTTCCGACTTAAAAATAAATCGCCGTCCCCGGATTTTGTCGGACGATACTCTCCATCATTTTTAATTTCGGGTGTTTGCATTTTTTTTTCTCGCGATTTAATAAATTCATTATTAAACATTTATAAGTCCGTCTTCTTTAATATTGCGGACCAGCGGGAAGAGAGTTTTGTTTTTTTTTTTTTATTTTATTCATTTTAACATATACTCCCATAAAAGGTTTTTGCCGCTAGCCGCGAGCAGAGAAAAATAAGCAAAACTAACCGAAACAAAGCAAAAATAAGCAAAACTAACCAAAATTAACCGAATATAACCAAAATTAAACAAAACTAACCAAAAGGAACAAAAATAACCACAACTAAGCAAAATTAATCATAACAAACCAAAATTGGCCAAAGTTCGGCAAAACAAACCAAATTATCCAAAACTAAGCAAAATTAAGCAAAAGTAGTCAAAATTAACAAAAACAAGCCAAACTTATCCTGAACAAACCAAAACTAACGATAATTAAGCAAAAATAGGAAACGTTCACAAAAACTAACCGA
>NW_026844271.1:0-8982 GCF_029955315.1 Cylas formicarius
GTTCACATAATACATCAGTTTTTTCCGGCTGTAGCTCCTGGGTATAAAATAGTCGAGTCGCCCCTACCTATACTTTATTTTCCAATCAGTGTTAAGACAATTAATAATATCACTATAAAAATCATCGACCAAGACGGAGATCTTATTAATTTTAGAAACGAAACGATAACAGTGAGGTTGCATTTAAAAAAGCAATAATGGTTACCAGATATAACAGGACTTTTATAAGAGAACCATCAGTGGTTACAGTACAATCACAAGAAAAAACTATAAAAAGAGAAATATTGTTTGCAAATCCAGTGCCATTAGAAACGGTCAACGTTTAACACGTACAAACCGCACCTTTTTGAAATCATTAGGATTCCAAGTGCTCTTAAAATGACAATTTTAAATGTTAACGAAAAACTCTATATCGACAACTCCATCGTAAGTTCAGAGTTTCATACTTATCAACCATTCGTGTCTTCAAAATTCGACTATAACGACGAAATACGCATACCAATTCAGGAACTAGATTCCTTCACTTTACCCTGTGAAAGTGTGTTGTACATCGAGGGGGTCCTTACTAATGAAGATGACAAGTACACTGGAAAATTAAGGTTTATTAACAATGGAATTGCTTTTCTCTTTAGAGAGATCCGGTACGAACTTAATGGCGTCACCTTGGACGCAGTCAGGAACGTTGGTTTGGCATCAACATTAAAAGCATATCTTTCCTATAATACCAACGAAAATATAAAACTTCAAAATGCAGGATGGTTTCCAAATCGAAATGCAAGTGACAGAATTATGGTCGACGATCACGGAAAATTTAACATCTCTATTCCGTTGAAAATGCTATCAGGATTCTTCGAAGATTATCAAAAAATTGTATTGAATATGAAGCAAGAGTTAGTTTTAATACGAGCCAGCAACGATTTAGATGCGGTCCTTTTTTTAGACGACAATGAACCAAAAACCACAACTCCCGAAATACCTAAAGTTTCACTTAAAAAGATATATTGGAAAATCCCAAAAATAATGACAAATATTGCAGAAGAACTTGTTTTAACGAAAATCATGGAGTCTAATAAAGACATAACAATCGGTTTCAGATCTTGGGAAATTATTGAATATTCATCTCTGCCTGAAACCACAACTCACACGTGGCCCGTGAAAACAACAAATAAACTAGAAACTCCGCGTCATATCATTATCGCCTTCCACGAAAATAGGAAAGGTCGAGTAGAAAAGGATATGAGTCAATTTGATGACGTCGATTTAACTAATATAAAAGTATTTTTAAATTCGGAACGATATCCGTACCATGATTTAAACCTAAATTTTAAAGAAAACAAGTATTCGACTCTGTATGATATGTTTGCTAATTTTAGACACTCTTATTACGGGATGTCCAATGAGCCAATTTTCACACCGCAGCATTTCAAAGAAAAATGTCCCATTACACACATCGATTGTTCTCATCAAAGAGAGTCTCTACAAACTGGTTCCGTGGTAATGCGAATTGAATTTGAAACTAGCGCTAATATCAAGAAGGATACATCGGTTTATTGTCTCATTTTACATGACAAAGTATTTAGTTACAATCCGCTAACTAAAATAGTAAAACAAATGTAACGGATTTTAAAACCCGATTCGCAGATGTTCAAAAAATTTGCCATAAATATCAGGCGAAACAGTACATTTTTGACAGTTGTCATCATGCGGATCGTGGCACTAGATATACAAGGGTTTAATCTGAAGGACGGTGAAGGTTTCGTCGCTAAAGAAATTGCAATTTACGACGGAAATCAAATGGCCCACTACATAATGAAGCCGCCGAGAGATTTTTTAACGTTGACTCATGCTGATAAGCGAAGCGTACGTTGGCTCGAGCGTTTTCACCACGGATTAAAATATAGTACAGGTCTTATAGACTATAACTTTATCGACGAATTGGTTAGGCGTTTGGTTGAAACCGCGGACATTATATACCTCAGAGGGCAACCGAAAATTGATTTTTTGACTTCGAAGATCCAACAGCTACAGCTACACCTTCCTTTGATTGTTAATATCGAAAAATTCGACGACAGTTGGCTGATACCGCTCAAATTTGAATTGGATCGACCTAAGTGCACCTTTCATATGAATGGTGGATTACGCATGTGTGCCTTACGAAACTCTGTATTATTATTCAATTGGTTATATGCTAAAATTCCTATATGAAAATGACAATAAAAAGATGTGCTTTCAAAATTTGCAATTTTATTTTGTGCGGCAACATATAAAACAGACTAACGCAAAGCGAGCAAATCAAAATTAATTCTCAAGTGTTAAGTGATGAATCGCCCTATAAGCAACGTCGATGAGCTTCCCGCGGAATACCTAATCAAATACGTGAAATCCTACGACTTGCTGGCTATGTGGCATAGGTTATCCGACAAGCAGAAAAACAATTTCGACCTGCAGACTCATTTGCCTTGTTTTATTCACTATAATCGATCGGATAGTAGAACTCATATCGACGGACCCGTGCCTCCACAAAATAAATGTCCGCTTTGTTTGAGTGTTATAAAAAGTAGTTCATTGATTTAAATCGCCTCAATATAGTGAGAAACATGGCTTTGTTAAGTGCTCAATATGTTTTATTAACAGCGGTAGTGCAAAATATGTTCTACTTAAATAAACCCAATGGGGTTATGGAAGCGTACGTTTGTTTTAAAAATAACAATATCAGTGGCGTTTGGCCGGAAGAATGGAGTCAGCTGTATCCCATGACAGTTAACGGTAACGATAAGCTACACATTTTTGGAGCAAGGTTACCAAACGTTACCGCTCAGTATCTAAATTACAAAGTCCGTTTGGTTTTCTTTGATCGCAGTTTCGGCGACCACGGCGAATGGCAAACGATTGCTTTCAATAATATCAGCTATCGTAGTGATAAGGAGGAAAATTTTGGGACAGACCTCCAAAAGGTTTTGATTCTACTGTATCTAGTTACGGGTGCTTGTTTCCTATTACTATCAAAGTGCTTATACAAGTTGACAAAAATTCATTGCTCCGCCCATCTTCGCAAGTAGGGATATGTGAATGTATAAATTGTTCGCATATATTCCAAAACTCTTCAATCGACTGTGACTCGAAAAGTGTACTTAACGCAGCAAAAAAAAAAAAAAATTAAAATGGCCACTGATGTTGTTAGGATTGACGAAAATATGCTGTTTGAAATTTACAACACTGGCGTTCGTTTCACCAGCAGGGACGAACATATGGATTTTCAACTAGAAGAGTTCTTGGATTTTCTCAATTTTCTAAACGAAGAAGTAGGAGAACATCTAAAGTGGAACGACGTTTCAGCACACATCGGTGACGACATAGAGGTGATGTATTGGAACGAAGAAGAGCTTTGTGATTTGAGGCTATTAAAAAATGGACGGTCGCAAATTTTTCTCGAAAGAGAAGATATTGAAAAAATTATGTCAAAAAAGGCACAGTCTTTTTAAAGCTATGAATTTATACCGAGATGTAAATATACATAACCGAGATGTAAATATATATAATCAATAAATAATTTTATTAGTAACACGTATTTGGTTTATGTCATTTTTCATTTAATTCCTAAACATATACTGGTCTATAATTTGTTTCTGTCTGACCGCAAAACAACATACACCACCAACTTACTTTAAGTCAAAAAAGGGACCTGGCTAACTCAACTTGCCATTTGTTAGCGATATTTCATAAAAATGTTACATCATAAATTTTATCGGTGCACATTTATTTAATTTAATTATATTTTACGCGACCTCGACGACCTTTTATTATATTTATGCGGAAACAGAACAATGCATTTTCGCACAAAGTAGCTAACCTCGGGGTCACACTTGATGAATTTAAACAAAATTTCATCACATTAGCAAATATGGAATATATATGCTTTATTTACGTATAATGTTTTTTATCGTTATCAGATACATTGTAAGTTAATAAAAATGTGTGCGCAAAAATACGTCAAAACAAAAAGGCACTAACGCAAAAACTACCCCTAGCGGGGCGAAATTGCCAAAAAGGCACTAACGCGAAAACTACCCCCTACCCCCCATTCAGGGTGACATCTGGCGATCGAAACCTGAGCTCTTAATGGGTGGCGACATCTCTCGTAGAATGGTCAAACTAATTTTTTTTTTTCGGTTGCTTGGGAATCTGTAAATTTGCAATCACAAAATCTCCCCCGGGGGACGGGGGACGGTCAAGTCACGAATAATTACTACTTCGAACCTACGCTGCCATAGGGAATCTGATTTCTAGTCAGACGCTTTAACCGACAGGCCAAGGCTAAATCTGTTTGAAAGTCGAACTATTTCTGGTGATGTGCCATGCGTTGAAATATAAGGCCATTATATTTTTATAAATTTATGTATTCAATCCCCATATTTGAGAAAAATTTCTGGGCTGAGCTGTTAATTAAAAAATATATATTTCAAGCAAACCAATGGCCGTTTGCAGTAGGTAGGTTTCGAACCTACGCTGCCATAGAGAATCTGATTTCTAGTCAGACGCCTTAACCGGCAGACCAAGGCTAAATCTGTTTGAAAGTAGGACTATTTCTGGTGATGTGCCATTTGAAATATAAGGGCATATGTATGCATATTGTTTTAAATTTATGCACTCAATCCCCATAATTGACAAAATTTTCTGGGCTGAGCTGCTAATTACAAAAATTATATTTCAAGCAAAACAAATGGTCGTTTGCAGTAGGTAGGTTTCTAACCTATGCTGATAGAGAATCTGATTTCTAGTCAGACGCCTTAACCGACAGACCAAGGCTAAATCTGTTTGAAAGTCGAACTATTTCTGGTGATGTGCCATGCGTTGAAATATAAGGCCATTATATTTTTATAAATTTATGTATTGAATCCCCATATTTGAGAAAAATTTCTGGGCTGAGCTGTTAATTAAAAAATATATATTTCAAGCAAAACAATGGCCGTTTGCAGTAGGTAGGTCTCGAACCTACTCTGCCATAGAGTATCTGATTTCTAGTCAGACGCCTTAACCGACAGACCAAGGCTAAATCTGTTTGAAAGTCGAACTATTTCTGATTATGTGCCATGCGTTGAAATATAAGTCCATTATATTTTTATAAATTTATGTACTCAATCCTTATATTTGGAAAAAATTTCTGAGCTGAGCTGTTAATTAAAAAATATATATTTCAGGCGAAACAATGGCCGTTTGCAGTAGGTAGGTTTCGAACCTACGCTGCCATGGAGAATCTGATTTCTAGTCAGACGCCTTAACCGACAGACCAAGGTTAAATCTGTTTGAAAGTCGAACTATTTCTGATTATGTGCCATGCGTTGAAATATAAGTCCATTATATTTTTATAAATTTATGTACTCAATCCTTATATTTGAAAAAAATTTCTGAGCTGAGCTGTTAATTAAAAAATATATATTTCAGGCGAAACAATGGCCGTTTGCAGTAGGTAGGTTTCGAGCCTACGCTGCCATGGAAAATCTGATTTCTAGTCAGACGCCTTAACCGACAGACCAAGGTTAAATCTGTTTGAAAGTCGAACTATTTCTGATTATGTGCCTTGTGTTGAAATATAAGGCCATTACATTTTTATAAATTTATGTAGTCAATCCCATATCTGAGAAAAATTTCTGCTGTGAGCTGTTAATTAAAAAATATATATTTCAAGCAAAACAATGGCCGTTTGCAGTAGGTAGGTTTCGAACCTACGCTGCCGTAGAGAATCTGATTTCTAGTAAGACGCCTTAACCGACAGACCAAGGCTAAATCTGTATGAAAGTCGAACTATTTCTGGTGATGTGCCTTGTGTTGAAATATAAGGCCATTACATTTTTATAAATTTATGTAGTCAATCCCCATATCTGAGAAAAATTTCTGGGCTGAGCTGTTAATTAAAAAATATATATTTCAAGCAAAACAATGGCCGTTTGCAGCATATAGGTTTCGAACCTACGCTGCCATGGAGAATCTGATTTCTAGTCAGAAGCCTTAACCGACAGACCAAGGCTAAATCTGTTTGAAAGTCGAACTACTTCTGGTGATGTACCATGCGTTGAAATATAAGGCCATTACATTTTTATAAATTTATGTATTGAATCCCCATATTTGAGATAAATTTCTGGGCTGAGCTGTTAATAAAAAAATATATATTTCAAGCAAAACAATGGCCGTTTGCAGTAGGTAGGTTTCGAACCTACGCTGCCATAGAGAATCTGATTTCTAGTCAGTCGCCTTAACCGACAGACCAAGGCTAAATCTGTTTGAAAGTCGAACTATTTCTGGTGATGTGCCATGCGTTGAAATATAAGGCCATTATATTTTTATAAATTTATGTATTGAATCCCCATATTTGAGAAAAATTTCTGGGCTGAGCTGTTAATTAAAAAATATATATTTCAAGCAAAACAATGGCCGTTTGCAGTAGGTAGGTTTTGAACCTACTCTGCCATAGAGTACCTGATTTCTAGTCAGACGCCTTAACCGACAGACCAAGGCTAAATCTGTTTGAAAGTCGAACTATTTCTGATTATGTGCCATGCGTTGAAATATAAGGCCATTATATTTTTATAAATTTATGTATTGAATCAACATATTTGAGAAAAATTTCTGGGCTGAGCTGTTAATTAAAAAATATATATTTCAAGCAAAACAATGGCCGTTTGCAGTAGGTAGGTTTCGAACCTACGCTGCCATGGAGAATCTGATTTCTAGTCAGACGCCTTAACCGACAGACCAAGGTTAAATCTGTTTGAAAGTCGAACTATTTCTGATTATGTGCCATGCGTTGAAATATAAGTCCATTATATTTTTATAAATTTATGTACTCAATCTTTATATTTGAGAAAAATTTCTGAGCTGAGCTGTTAATTAAAAAATATATATTTCAGGCGAAACAATGGCCGTTTGCAGTAGGTAGGTTTCGAATCTACGCTGCCATGGAGAATCTGATTTCTAGTCAGACGCCTTAACCGACAGACCAAGGTTAAATCTGTTTGAAAGTCGAACTATTTCTGATTATGTGCCTTGTGTTGAAATATAAGGCCATTACATTTTTATAAATTTATGTAGTCAATCCCATATCTGAGAAAAATTTCTGCTGTGAGCTGTTAATTAAAAAATATATATTTCAAGCAAAACAATGGCCGTTTGCGGCATATAGGTTTCGAACCTACGCTGCCATAGAGAATCTGATTTCTAGTCAGACGCTTTAACCGACAGACCAGGGCTAAATCTGTTTGAAAGTAGAACTATTTCTGGTGATGTGCCATTTGAAATATAAGTTCATTATATTGTTTTAAATGTATGCGCTCAATCCCTATAATTGACAAAATTTTCTGGACTGAGCTGTTAATTACAAAAATTATATTTCAAGCAAAACAAATGGTCGTTGGCAGTAGGTAGGTTTCGAACCTACGCTGCCATGGAGAATCTGATTTCTAATCAGACGCCTTCACCAACAGACCAGGGCTGTTTGAAAGTAGAACTATATCTGGTGATGTGCCATGCGTTGAAATATAAGGCCATTATATTTTTTTAAATTTATATAGTCAATCCCAATATTTGAGAAAAATTTCTGGGATGGGCAGGTAGGTTTCGAACGTATGCTGCCATGGAGAATCTGATTTCTAGTCAGACGCCTTAACCGACAGACCAGGGCTAAATCTGTTTGAAAGTAGAACTGTTTCTGGTGATGTGCCATTTGAAATATAAGGGCATTATATTGTTTTGAATGTATGCACTCAATCCCCATAATTGACAAAATTTTCTGGACTGAGCTGCTAATTACAAAAATTATATTCCAAGCAAAACAAATGGTCGTTTGCAGTAGGTAGGTTTCGAACCTATGCTGATAGAGGATCTGATTTCTAGTCAGACGCCTTTCCCGACAGACCAAATCTAAATCTGTTTGAAAGTGGAACTATTTCTGGTGATGTGCCATGCGTTGAAATATAAGGCCCTTATATTTTTATAAATTTATGTACTCAGTCCCCATATCTGAGAAAAATTTCTGGGCTGAGCTGTAAATTAAAAAATAAAGATTTCAAGCAAAATAATTTCTGTTTGCAGTAGGTAGGTTTCGAACCTACGCTGCCATGGAGAATCTGATTTCTCGTCAGAAGCCTTAACCGACAGACCAAGGCTAAATCTGTTTAAAGTCGAACTATTTCTGGTGATGTGCCATGCGTTGAAATATAAGGCCATTATAATTTTATAAATTTATGTATTGAATCCCCATATTTGAGAAAAATTTCTGGGCTAAGCTGTTAATTAAAAAATATATATTTCAAGCAAAACAATGGCCGTTCGCAGTAGGTAGGTTTCGAACTTACGCTGCCATAGAGAATCTGATTTCTAGTCAGACGCCTTAACCAACAGACCAAGGCTTAATCTGTTTGAAAGTCGAACTTTTTCTGGTGATGTGCCATGCGTTGAAATATAAGTCCATTATATTTTTATAAAGTTATGTACTCAATTCTTATATTTGAGAAAAATTTCTGGGCTTAGCTGTTAATTAAAAAATATATATTTCAAGCAAAACAATGGCCGTTCGCAGTAGGTAGGTATCGAACCTATGCTGCCATGGAGAATCTGATTTCTAGTCAGACGCCTTAACCGACAGACCAAGGTTAAATCTGTTTGAAAGTCGAACTATTTCTGATTATGTGCCATGCGTTGAAATATAAGTCCATTATATTTTTATAAATTTATGTACTCAATCCTTATATTTGAGAAAAATTTCTGGGCTGAGCTGTTAATTAAAAAATATATATTTCAGGCGAAACAATGGCCGTTTGCAGTACGTAGGTTTCGAACCTACGCTGCCATAGAGAATCTGATTTCTAGTCAGACGCCTTAACCGACAGACCAAGGCTAAATCTGTATGAAAGTCGAACAGTTTCTGGTGATGTGCCTTGTGTTGAAATATAAGGCCATTACATTTTTATAAATTTATTTAGTCAATCC
>NW_026844272.1:0-13512 GCF_029955315.1 Cylas formicarius
GGTGAATTTATCATTAGAATATTTTACGTAGGGGCCCGAAATTATTTATAGTAATTGTTACAATTGTAATTAAAGTTACTAATAAGTAAGTTATAATTATAATTAAAATAAAATTATTAGGATAATTAAAATATTTTCTTAAGAATAGTTCTATGTTGTGAGGATTAAATATTTCATTAGAATTTTTAAAATAGATAAAATAAGAGTCATATATATAAATTATTAAAATATTAATAAGATTAATAATAATAAAAGTAACTAAAATATTATAAAATTTTTTAAATTTATTATTGGAGGAAATTCTTGTTATATAAATAAAAATAATTATCAATGCTCCTACAATAATTATGAATAGAATATAAGATACTCAATAATTTAAATTTATTAATCCAATAATTAAGGAAATTATAATTGTTTGTAAAAGAATAATAATTCCCATTGAAATTGGATGATTAATAAGTAATACTATAATGGATAAGGATAAATTTATTCTTAATAAGAAATATATTATATCAGAAAATAGTTTAAATAAAATTTTAATTTTGGAGATTAAGGATAGAGTTTTCTTTTTCTGAAACTTAAAGAAATATTTCATTTCTGGTTTACAAGACCAGTATTTTAATTAAATTATTTAAGTTAAAATATAATGATAATTAATTTTTATATATTTAGAAGAGTAATGTTTATTATTGGTTTATTATTTTTTATTATAAAAAGTAATTATTTATTATTGATATTATTAAGATTAGAGTTTTTAGTTATTTCTTTATATTTTAATATAGGATTAGTATTAAGATTTAATTTAAGAGATTATTTTTTTTTAATAATATTTTTAACCGTAAGTGTATGCGAAGGTGCTTTAGGTTTAGCAATGCTTGTATTAATAATTCGAAGATATGGAAATGATTATTTAAATTCTATATTATTATTATGATAAAATATATTCTTATATTAGTAATATTGATACCTTTAAGTTATTTAAATATATTTTGATTGATTCAATTTATAATATTTATTATTAGTTTTTTTTTAATACTTGGATTTAGAATACAGAATTATATAATTAATATTAGATATATATTAGGTATAGATATTATATCTTTTTGTCTTAGATTATTAAGTATTTGAATTGGTTCTTTAATAATCATAGCTTCTGAAAATTTATATAGAAAAAATAAATATAGAGATCTTTTTTTATTTTTAATTTGTTTATTAATAATTTTTTTATTATTATCATTTATATCAATAGATTTATTTATATTTTATTTATTTTTTGAAGCTAGATTAATTCCAATTTTAATTTTAATTATTGGATGGGGTAGACAACCAGAACGTTTAGATGCTGGATTTTATTTGTTAATATATACATTATTTGGATCATTCCCATTATTATTAGGTATTTTTTTTTATTTTTTATATATATGGAAGATTAACTTTTTTTAATTTAGAAATTTCTTTTAGATTAATTTTATATTTAAGTATAGTGTTAGTATTTTTAATTAAAATACCGATATATTTTTTTCATTTATGGTTATTAAAGGCTCATGTAGAGGCCCCAATTTCTGGATCAATAGTATTAGCTGGCGTTTTATTAAAATTAGGAGGATATGGGCTTATTCGAGTAATAATTATATTTTTAGATTTTAAATTTATAAATTTATTAATTATAAATATTTCATTGTTCGGAGCTGTAGTTATTTCTATAATTTGTTTACGTCAAAGAGATATAAAATTATTAATTGCTTATTCTTCTGTTTCTCATATGGGTTTAGCTTTAGCTGGAATTATAAGGTTAAGTTATATAGGTATACTTGGGGCTTTAATTATAATAATTGCCCATGGTTTATGTTCTTCTGGTTTATTTAGTATTGCAAATATAATATATGAACGAACAATAAGACGAAGAATTTATTTAAGAAAAGGATTTTTAAATATTATACCTTCTTTAAGCTTATGAATATTTTTATTATGTTCTTCAAATATAGCAGCCCCCCCCTCAATAAATTTATTAGGTGAGATTTTTTTAATTAATAGTTTAGTCAGATTTAGAAATTTGAATATATTATTTTTATTTTTAACTACATTTTTTAGAGGGGCTTATTCATTATATTTATATTCTTTTTCTCAGCATGGAAAATTTAGTTCTTATATTTTTAGATTTATAAATATAAATATTCGTGAACATTTTTTATTATTATTACATTGAATACCTTTAAATATATTGTTATTAATTAGAAATTTATTAATTTATAATTTTTAATAAACTTAAATATTTTATATAAATAAAATATTAATTTGTGGAATTAAAGAAATGGAAACATTTTAAGTAATAAAAATTTGTAAAATTTATTCATTTTGGATTTTGATTTTTTCTGTATTATTAATTTTAATTAGTATAAATTTATTAATTAAGGATAAAGTTTATTTGTTAGAGTATGAATTATTAAATTTTAATTCCGTTTCTTTAATTTTTTCTTTATTAATTGATTGAATATCTTGTATATTTATAGGATATGTATTATTTATTTCCAGAATGGTAATTTTATATAGAGAAGATTATATAAAAGGAGATTTAAATATTTCTCGATTTATCATATTAATTTTGCTGTTTGTTATTTCTATATTATTATTAATCCCAAATTTAGTGTCAATTTTATTAGGATGAGATGGCTTGGGCTTAGTGTCTTATTTATTAGTAATTTATTATCAAAATGTTAAATCTTATAATGCAGGTATGTTAACAGCTTTGTCTAATCGTATCGGAGATGCGGCTTTATTATTATCAATTTCTTGAATAATAAATTATGGTAGTTGATCTTATATTTATTATTTAAATTTTATAAAAAGAGATTTTTCTATACAGGTATTAGTATTATTTATTGTTTTAGCTGCATTTACTAAAAGAGCTCAAATTCCTTTTTCTTCATGATTGCCAGCAGCTATAGCTGCCCCAACTCCCATTTCTTCATTAGTTCATTCATCTACTTTAGTAACTGCAGGAGTTTATTTATTAATTCGATTTCAAGAAGCTTTTAGTAGAAGATTAATATTTTTAATATTATTTTTAAGAATAATAACTATATTAATATCTGGTATTGCAGCTAATTTTGAGAATGATTTAAAAAAAATTATTGCTTTATCAACATTAAGGCAGTTAGGATTTATGATAAGAATTTTATTTTTAGGTAGAGTAGATTTAGCTTTTTTCCATTTATTAATTCATGCTTTATTTAAAGCTTTAATGTTTATATGTGCAGGAATTATTATTCATAATTTTAGAGGATGTCAGGATATTCGTTATATAGGAAGATTAATTAATCAAATACCGGTTATTTCTAGAATTTTTTTTTTTAGAAATATAGCCTTATGCGGGATACCATTTTTATCGGGATTTTATTCTAAGGACTTAATTCTAGAAAGAATAAGAATAGGATATATAAATATATTTATATTTTTTATTTTTTATTTATCTATTGGTTTGACAGTAATATATACTTTTCGATTAATTAATTATTTAGTTTTAGGTGATTATAATTATTATAGTTTATGTTCTATTCAAGAAAGAAATAATTTGATAATAAAGAGATTATTTGGATTATTAATTTTTATCGTTATTAGAGGGAGGATGTTTTCTTGAATTATTTTTATTTATCCTATATATTTTTTTTTTACCTTTAATAATGAAATTACTATCCTTTTTAATAATTTTATTAGGGATTTATTTAGGTTTTAAGTTATCAAAAATAAGAATTAATATAAAAATTAAATCTCTAAGGTTTCTTAATTTAGTGAAGTTTCAATCTTTTATATGAAATATACCAATTTTATCAACTTATGGGCTGAATCATTTAGTATTAAATTTAGGTCAAAAATTAAATTATTTAGATCAAGGATGAATGGAGTATTATGGAAGAAAAAAATTATTTTTTTTCATTAATTAATTCTTCTAAGGGATTACAAAAGATTTTTATAGATAAATTTAAAATTTTATTATTTTTATTTTTAATTCTTATTTTTACTTTTATTTTAATTATTTAATTTAATAATTTAAATAGCTTATATAATAGAGCATAGTATTGAAGATACTAAGGAAATAATTTTATTTTTAAATAATAAATTTATAGATAAATATATCAATTTTACAGTGAAAATGTAATGTTTTAAATTAAACTATATAAATATTTCTATGTATATATATATATATATATATATATATAGAAATATAAACGCACTTAGCGCTTTGAACCTATGTTAGAAGCATAGTTTAAAGAATATTTCTTTAATTGGAGAAAACTCAATTTTATCATTAACAGTGATAGACCTCTATTTTGGTTTCAATTAAAGTAAGGATTATTCATCTAAATTTTAGGTCGAAACTAAAGGCAATTTTTTGCTTCATACTATTTTATAAGATAAATTTATGGAATATCTTTTAAATGCAAATTAAATGTTTTTCTTAAACTATTATCCTTTAGTTTGATCATTCTAATGCCCCTAATTTCCATTCGTGAAATAACCCCAGTAAAAGAATAATTAAAAAAAAACTAATAGAGTAAAATAATCTAAAAATATTTGAAAATTTTAATGAGAAAATAATTGGTAAGAGTAATGTTAATTCAATATCAAAAATTAAAAAAATTAGAGCAATTAAGAAGAAATGTAATGAAAATGGTATACGAGAATTATTTTTTGGATCAAATCCACACTCATAGGGCCTACTTTTCTCACGATCGATTAATGTTTTTATAGATAAAAAATTAATTAAGATTATTAATATTAAAATAACGATTATAATTATTAATGATAGATAAAAAATTATTATTATTATTTATACTAAAAATTTAGATTTTTTGATTGGAAGTCAAATATAATAATTTATATTATATAAATAAAATTATCTTCTTCATCAGTAAATAGATAAATATAAAAATAATCATACTACATCTACAAAGTGTCAATATCATGCGGCAGCTTCAAATCCAAAGTGATGAATTGAAGAAAAATGCCTAATAAATAGACGAATTATTATAATTAAGAGAAATGTAGTACCAACAATAACATGAAATCCATGAAATCCAGTTGCTATAAAAAAACAAGTTCCATAAATAGAATCTGAAATTGAAAACGAAGCTTCATAATATTCAAGAGCTTGAAGTAGAGTAAAGTAGATCCCTAGGCCAATAGTTCATATAAGTCTTTGAAGTGCTTGAGAATAGTTATTTTCTATTAATCTATGATGAGCCCAAGTTACTGTAATACCTGAAGTAACAAAATTAATGTATTTAATAAGGGGATATTTATAGGATTAAAAGTATTAATTGATTTAGGGGGTCATATTATTGCCAATTCAATATTAGGAGAAAGACTATTATGGAAAAATCTTCAAAAAAATGAAATAAAAAATAAAATTTCAGATGTAATAAATAAAATTATCCCTCATCGGAGCCCGGATGAAACTTTTAGAGAATGCAATCCTTGGAGGGTTCTTTCTCGTGTAATATCTCGTCATCATTGAAATAAAATTAATAGTATAGAAATTAATCTAAAAATCAATAGATCAATTTGATATAAGTGGAATCAAGAAATAAGCCCTATTAATAGATTTAATAAATTAAAAGAAATTAATAGTGGTCAAGGCCTTGGATTTACTAAATGAAAAGGATGATTTTGAGTTGTCATTAATGAATTTCTCTAGCATAAAGAGTAATAAGAATAGAAAATACATATGCTTGGATTAAGCTCACTGCAGATTCTAAAATTAGTAATAAAATTTGAATAAAAATCAAAACATTAATTGTTAGAAAATTTATATATTGACCTATATTTCCTAATAAGGTTAATAATAAATGGCCGGCAATTATATTAGCCGTTAAACGAATGGCTAATGTTATTGGGCGAATTAAATTTCTAATTAATTCAACAATTACTAAAAATGGCAATAAGAGAGCAGGGGCTCCCATGGGCACTAAATGAGCTAATATATTTATTGTATTAAAGGTAATGCCAAAGATTATAAAAGTTAGTCATAATCTTAAACTTAAACTTAAAGTAATAGGTATATGGCTGGTTCTAGTAAAAATGTAAGGGAATAATCCTATGAAATTATTTAGTATAATAAAAATAAAAATTCTTAATAAAATTAATGTTGATCTTTTTATATTTTGAGGAAGCAGGATTTTTAATTCTTTATGAATTCTTCTAGTAAGAATAATTCAAGATATATTATAACGAGAAGGAATAAATCAGAAAAAAGATGGTAATAGAATCAAACTTAATATAATTCTTAGCCAATTTAAGTTAAATAAATTTGTAGAAGGATCAAATGAAGAAAATAAATTTATTATCATTTTCAGTAAGTTTTAGGTAAATTTAAATTTTTAAAATAAATTTTATTATTAATTTTAGGCAAATAAATATAATAAGTTAAAATAATAATAATAATAAAAATTCTAATTGTGTAAATATATAAAAATGATCAACTTAAAGGAGCTATTTGTGGTATTAAAAACTAACGGGGCGCAGATATTTTTAACTTGACAAGTTAATGTTTTATAATAAAACTAAGTTTTTCATTAGAAGTAATTTTTTAGTTTACTATAAATTGATTTAAGAGATCAATGCTTAAAATTTCAGCCATCTAATGTTAATTATTTTTTAATCATTTAAGAAAAAAATTAGAAGAGATTCTTTCTACTACAATAGGTATAAACCTATGATTGGAACCGCAAATTTCGGAGCATTGACCAAAGAAAATTCCGGTTCGATTAATAAATATATTTGCTTGATTAAGACGTCCAGGAGTTGCATCAATTTTTAGCCCAGCTGAAGGTAAAGCTCATGAATGGATGACATCTTCTGAAGTAATTAATAGGCGAATGTAAGTGTTAAAAGGAATTACTATTCGATTATCAACATCTAATAATCGAAAGTTGAAGTTATTTTGTGGAATTATATAAGAGTCATAATTGAAATTTTGTAAATCTGAATATTCATATGTTCAGTATCATTGATGTCCGATAATTTTAATAGAAAGGGCAGGTTTATTTAGTTCATCTATAATATATAATAATCGCAGAGATGGCAAAGCAATTATAATTAAAATTATAATGGGTATAATAGTTCAAATTAGTTCTATAGTTTGGTTTTGTAAAAAGAATCGATGGTTAAATTTATTTAATAAGTAAGATAATATAATTTGACTAATTAAAATTGTAATGATAATTAAAATTATTAATCTATGATCATGGAAAAAAATTAATTGTTCTATTAAGGGTGAAGTACTGTCCTGTAATGTTAATGTTTTTCAAGTAGACAATTCTAAAAAAAGATAAACTTTATATTAAGAGCTTAAATCTTATGCACTATTCTGCCATTTTAGAATTTAGTAATTAAAGGGATTTCATTAAATCTATGTTCAGCGAGTGGTAGTGATCTTAATCATTCAATTGAAGAGGAAAAATTTAAAGTAGTTAATGTTTGTCGGCTAAGAATTAAACTTTCTCAAATAATATAAATAAAGAATATTAATCTTAGTGTAGAGATTAATCTACCGATTGAAGAAATGATATTTCATTTAGTAAAAGAATCTGGATAATCGGAATAACGGCGAGGTATTCCTCTTAATCCTAGAAAATGTTGAGGGAAGAAAGTTAAATTTACTCCAATAAATGTTACAATAAAATGTCTTTTTAAAAGTTTATTATTGAGAGTTAACCCAGTAAATAACGGGTATCAGTGAATAAATCCTGCAATAATTGCAAATACTGCCCCTATTGATAAAACATAATGAAAGTGGGCAACAACATAGTATGTATCATGAAGAATAATATCAATAGATGAGTTAGCTAGGACTACTCCAGTTAATCCGCCAATAGTAAATAAAAAAATGAAACCTAATGATCAAAGTGTAGTTGGTTCAAAATTTAATTTAGTTCCATAAAGTGTAGCTAATCATCTAAAAATTTTAATACCGGTTGGAATAGCAATAATTATAGTGGCAGAAGTAAAGTAGGCCCGAGTATCAACATCTATTCCGATAGTAAATATATGATGAGCCCAAACTAAAAATCCTAAAAGACCAATAGCTAATATTGCATAAATTATACCTAAAGTTCCAAAAGTTTCTTTTTTATTTCTTTCTTGAGAGACAATATGAGAAATTATTCCAAATCCTGGAAGAATTAAAATATAAACTTCGGGGTGTCCAAAAAATCAAAATAAATGTTGATATAAAATAGGGTCCCCCCCTCCGGCTGGATCGAAGAATGAGGTATTAATATTTCGATCAGTTAATAATATAGTAATAGCTCCCGCAAGTACGGGAAGAGAAAGAAGAAGTAATAGAGCAGTAATACCGACAGCTCAAGAAAAAAGTGAAATTTGATCTATGGGTATATTATGAGGCCGTATATTAATAATTGTGGAAATAAAATTTGTTGCCCCTATAATTGAAGAGATTCCCGCTAAATGTAAGCTAAAAATTGCTAAGTCAACTGAACTTCCTCTATGAGCAATATTAGATGCTAGTGGAGGATAAACGGTTCATCCTGTTCCAGCGCCTTTTTCAATAATTCTTCTAATTAATAGAAAAGTTAAAGATGGCGGTAAAAGTCAAAAACTTATATTATTTATACGGGGAAAAGCTATATCAGGAGCACCGAGTATTAGAGGAACTAATCAATTGCCAAATCCTCCAATTATGATAGGTATAACTATAAAAAAAATTATAATAAATGCATGGGCTGTAACTATTACATTAAAAATTTGATCATCACCAATTAATGATTGAGGATTTCTTAGTTCAATTCGAATGATAAAACTTAGAGAAGTGCCCACTAATCCAGATCAAAGCCCTAAAATAAAATATAGTGTACCAATATCTTTGTGATTAGTAGAGTAAAGTCATTTATTCGGTAAATTTAATAAAGTGGCTGAAATTTTAGGCGATGAATTGTAAATTCATTTATAAATATAAATATATTTCTTTATTAAACTATATAGTCTATAGGAATAGGATTTTAAGATGCAAGCTTAAAGGAAATTTAAATTGGTTTATAGTTTAAGAATTAGGAATAAATTCTATTGTTAACTTTGAAGGTTTATAAAGTTTTTTTAACTTAAATTCTTTTTTAAAAAAATAAAATTAAAAAAATTATAAGTCCTATAAATGAGATTATATTAGTTAAATAAATAAATAGATTTAACTTAAAAATATTTTTAGAGTGGGAAATTATTTCTGTATGATTAATTATTAATATAGGAAGTGCGATTCGAATATATATGAAAATTATAATTAAAGTTGAGATTAATATTAATAATCTTAATATAAAAAAGTTATTATTAATTAATTTATTGATAATTAATCATTTAGGTAGAAATCTAAAGAAAGGCGGTAATCCTCTTATAGATAAAAAATTAAGAGAAAAAATGAATTTAAAATATTTAAATTCATTTAGAGAATAAAATAATTGTGTTAAAGAATAGATTTTATTAACATTTAAAATTATAATAATATTGATTGATAGGATAAAATATATAATAAAATATATAATAAAAATTTGTATATTAATTAGTCTTGCAATTAATCAACTTATATGATTAATAGAAGAATAAGCTAGAATTTTTTGTAGATTAATTTGATTAAGTGATTGAATTCTCCCAACTATTGAAGATATAATAATAATGATAGAAATAAATAAGGTAATAGAGAAATTATAGGAAATTATAATTAAAGGAGCAATTTTTTGCCAAGTTATTAAAATTAAAGTGTTATTTCAATTTAATCCTATAATAATTTCCGGGAATCAAAAATGAAAAGGAGCGGCGCCTAATTTTATAAATAATGCACAATTTAATATAATTATTAGAATATTATTATTAAAAAATAAAGGATTAATATGTAAGTTAAGAATAATTCTAAACAGTAGAATATTTGAAGCTAAAGCTTGGATAATAAAATATTTTAATGCTCTTTCTGATGAAAAAATATTTTTAGAATTGATTATTAATGGAATAAATGATATTATATTAATTTCTAATCCTATTCATATTGAAAATCAAGAATAAGAAGAAATGACTAATAATGTTCTGAAAATTAATGTATTTAAAAATAATAATTTATAAAATTTAATAATTAAAAAGAGGGAGGAATAATCTCATAATTGGGGTATGAGCCCAAGGGCTTAGCTTAGCCTATCTTTTTATATTTAAGTATAAGAGGTATAAAAGTTTTTGACACTTTAGGAAATAGTTTAATTCTATTAAATATAAGTATTAATTATTATTATATAAATAATTGTACTTAAAATATTTCCTTATTAATTATTATTATATAAATAATTGTACTTAAAATATTTCCTTATTAATTATTATTATATAAATAATTGTACTTAAAATATTTCCTTATTTATAATTATTATATAAATAATTGTATTTAAAATATTTCCTTATTAATTATTATTATATAAATAATTGTACTTAAAATATTTCCTTATTAATTATTATTATATAAATAATTGTACTTAAAATATTTCCTTATTAATTATTATTATATAAGTAATTGTACTTAAAATATTTCCTTATTTATAATTATTATATAGCGCTTAGGTTAAGATTCAGGTTCCTAGGCCAATATTCAACTCCTGATCAGTAGAGTTTTCAATTCAGCCTGGAACTTTTTCTAGCACCAAATCATTGCATAAGCGAGATTCTGCTACGAACTCAGGTCCCTAGGCCAATATTCAACTCCTGATCAGTAGAGTTTTCAATTCAGCCTGGAACTTTTTCTAGCACCAAATCATTGCATAAGCGAGATTCTGCTACGAACTCAGGTTCCTAGGCCAATATTCAACTCCTGATCAGTAGAGTTTTCAATTCAGCCTGGAACTTTTTCTAGCACCAAATCATTGCATAAGCGAGATTCTGCTACGAACTCAGGTCCCTAGGCCAATATTCAACTCCTGGTCGGTAGAGTTTTCAATTCAGCCTGGAACTTTTTCTAGCACCAAATCATTGCATAAGCGAGATTCTGCTACGAACTCAGGTCCCTAGGCCAATATTCAACTCCTGATCAGCAGAGTTTTCAATTCAGCCTGGAACTTTTTCTAGCACCAAATCATTGCATAAGCGAGATTCTGCTACGAACTCAGGTTCCTAGGCCAATATTCAACTCCTGATCAGTAGAGTTTTCAATTCAGCCTGGAACTTTTTCTAGCACCAAATCATTGCATAAGCGAGATTCTGCTACGAACTCAGGTCCCTAGGCCAATATTCAACTCCTGATCAGTAGAGTTTTCAATTCAGCCTGGAACTTTTTCTAGCACCAAATCATTGCATAAGCGAGATTCTGCTACGAACTCAGGTTCCTAGGCCAATATTCAACTCCTGGTCGGTAGAGTTTTCAATTCAGCCTGGAACTTTTTCTAGCACCAAATCATTGCATAAGCGAGATTCTGCTACGAACTCAGGTCCCTAGGCCAATATTCAACTCCTGATCAGCAGAGTTTTCAATTCAGCCTGGAACTTTTTCTAGCACTAAATCATTGCATAAGCGAGATTCTGCTACGAACTCAGGTTCCTAGGCCAATATTCAACTCCTGATCAGCAGAGTTTTCAATTCAGCCTGGAACTTTTTCTAGCACCAAATCATTGCATAAGCGAGATTCTGCTACGAACTCAGGTTCCTAGGCCAATATTCAACTCCTGATCAGTAGAGTTTTCAATTCAGCCTGGAACTTTTTCTAGCACTAAATCATTGCATAAGCGAGATTCTGCTACGAACTCAGGTTCCTAGGCCAATATTCAACTCCTGATCAGTAGAGTTTTCAATTCAGCCTGGAACTTTTTCTAGCACTAAATCATTGCATAAGCGAGATTCTGCTACGAACTCAGGTTCCTAGGCCAATATTCAACTCCTGATCAGCAGAGTTTTCAATTCAGCCTGGAACTTTTTCTAGCACCAAATCATTGCATAAGCGAGATTCTGCTACGAACTCAGGTTCCTAGGCCAATATTCAACTCCTGGTCGGTAGAGTTTTCAATTCAGCCTGGAACTTTTTCTAGCACCAAATCATTGCATAAGCGAGATTCTGCTACGAACTCAGGTTCCTAGGCCAATATTCAACTCCTGATCAGTAGAGTTTTCAATTCAGCCTGGAACTTTTTCTAGCACCAAATCATTGCATAAGCGAGATTCTGCTACGAACTCAGGTTCCTAGGCCAATATTCAACTCCTGATCAGTAGAGTTTTCAATTCAGCCTGGAACTTTTTCTAGCACCAAATCATTGCATAAGCGAGATTCTGCTACGAACTCAGGTTCCTAGGCCAATATTCAACTCCTGGTCGGTAGAGTTTTCAATTCAGCCTGGAACTTTTTCTAGCACCAAATCATTGCATAAGCGAGATTCTGCTACGAACTCAGGTTCCTAGGCCAATATTCAACTCCTGATCAGTAGAGTTTTCAATTCAGCCTGGAACTTTTTCTAGCACCAAATCATTGCATAAGCGAGATTCTGCTACGAACTCAGGTTCCTAGGCCAATATTCAACTCCTGATCAGCAGAGTTTTCAATTCAGCCTGGAACTTTTTCTAGCACCAAATCATTGCATAAGCGAGATTCTGCTACGAACTCAGGTTCCTAGGCCAATATTCAACTCCTGGTCGGTAGAGTTTTCAATTCAGCCTGGAACTTTTTCTAGCACCAAATCATTGCATAAGCGAGATTCTGCTACGAACTCAGGTTCCTAGGCCAATATTCAACTCCTGATCAGTAGAGTTTTCAATTCAGCCTGGAACTTTTTCTAGCACCAAATCATTGCATAAGCGAGATTCTGCTACGAACTCAGGTTCCTAGGCCAATATTCAACTCCTGGTCGGTAGAGTTTTCAATTCAGCCTGGAACTTTTTCTAGCACCAAATCATTGCATAAGCGAGATTCTGCTACGAACTCAGGTTCCTAAGCCAATATTCAACTCCTGATCAGTAGAGTTTTCAATTCAGCCTGGAACTTTTTCTAGCACCAAATCATTGCATAAGCGAGATTCTGCTACGAACTCAGGTTCCTAGGCCAATATTCAACTCCTGATCAGTAGAGTTTTCAATTCAGCCTGGAACTTTTTCTAGCACCAAATCATTGCATAAGCGAGATTCTGCTACGAACTCAGGTTCCTAGGCCAATATTCAACTCCTGATCAGTAGAGTTTTCAATTCAGCCTGGAACTTTTTCTAGCATTTAATCAACTCACAGGCGAAAGGATCGCGAGGGGAAATTAGAGTTGTGTGGTAGCTAGAAAAATGAAATTTTATCAATGAGCCCAAAAAAATTTTTAAAAATCACGAAATTTGGGTAATAGCAGTAAATCTCCTTTGAAGAGGCGATTTTTTGGGGTTAAAAAACGAAAAAAAATGGCAAAAAATTGCAAAAAAATTGCAAAAAAGGGCTTGTATAGAATTATCCAATCTAGTAAATATGGTCTATAAAAAATCTTAGTTAAAAATTTAAAATTTTAAGGGCA
>NW_026844273.1:0-12829 GCF_029955315.1 Cylas formicarius
ATAGATTTAATGAAATCCCTTTAATTACTAAATTCTAAAATGGCAGAATAGTGCATAAGATTTAAGCTCTTAATATAAAGTTTATCTTTTTTTAGAATTGTCTACTTGAAAAACATTAACATTACAGGACAGTACTTCACCCTTAATAGAACAATTAATTTTTTTCCATGATCATAGATTAATAATTTTAATTATCATTACAATTTTAATTAGTCAAATTATATTATCTTACTTATTAAATAAATTTAACCATCGATTCTTTTTACAAAACCAAACTATAGAACTAATTTGAACTATTATACCCATTATAATTTTAATTATAATTGCTTTGCCATCTCTGCGATTATTATATATTATAGATGAACTAAATAAACCTGCCCTTTCTATTAAAATTATCGGACATCAATGATACTGAACATATGAATATTCAGATTTACAAAATTTCAATTATGACTCTTATATAATTCCACAAAATAACTTCAACTTTCGATTATTAGATGTTGATAATCGAATAGTAATTCCTTTTAACACTTACATTCGCCTATTAATTACTTCAGAAGATGTCATCCATTCATGAGCTTTACCTTCAGCTGGGCTAAAAATTGATGCAACTCCTGGACGTCTTAATCAAGCAAATATATTTATTAATCGAACCGGAATTTTCTTTGGTCAATGCTCCGAAATTTGCGGTTCCAATCATAGGTTTATACCTATTGTAGTAGAAAGAATCTCTTCTAATTTTTTTCTTAAATGATTAAAAAATAATTAACATTAGATGGCTGAAATTTTAAGCATTGATCTCTTAAATCAATTTATAGTAAACTAAAAAATTACTTCTAATGAAAAACTTAGTTTTATTATAAAACATTAACTTGTCAAGTTAAAAATATCTGCGCCCCGTTAGTTTTTAATACCACAAATAGCTCCTTTAAGTTGATCATTTTTATATATTTACACAATTAGAATTTTTATTATTATTATTATTTTAACTTATTATATTTATTTGCCTAAAATTAATAATAAAATTTATTTTAAAAATTTAAATTTACCTAAAACTTACTGAAAATGATAATAAATTTATTTTCTTCATTTGATCCTTCTACAAATTTATTTAACTTAAATTGGCTAAGAATTATATTAAGTTTGATTCTATTACCATCTTTTTTCTGATTTATTCCTTCTCGTTATAATATATCTTGAATTATTCTTACTAGAAGAATTCATAAAGAATTAAAAATCCTGCTTCCTCAAAATATAAAAAGATCAACATTAATTTTATTAAGAATTTTTATTTTTATTATACTAAATAATTTCATAGGATTATTCCCTTACATTTTTACTAGAACCAGCCATATACCTATTACTTTAAGTTTAAGTTTAAGATTATGACTAACTTTTATAATCTTTGGCATTACCTTTAATACAATAAATATATTAGCTCATTTAGTGCCCATGGGAGCCCCTGCTCTCTTATTGCCATTTTTAGTAATTGTTGAATTAATTAGAAATTTAATTCGCCCAATAACATTAGCCATTCGTTTAACGGCTAATATAATTGCCGGCCATTTATTATTAACCTTATTAGGAAATATAGGTCAATATATAAATTTTCTAACAATTAATGTTTTGATTTTTATTCAAATTTTATTACTAATTTTAGAATCTGCAGTGAGCTTAATCCAAGCATATGTATTTTCTATTCTTATTACTCTTTATGCTAGAGAAATTCATTAATGACAACTCAAAATCATCCTTTTCATTTAGTAAATCCAAGGCCTTGACCACTATTAATTTCTTTTAATTTATTAAATCTATTAATAGGGCTTATTTCTTGATTCCACTTATATCAAATTGATCTATTGATTTTTAGATTAATTTCTATACTATTAATTTTATTTCAATGATGACGAGATATTACACGAGAAAGAACCCTCCAAGGATTGCATTCTCTAAAAGTTTCATCCGGGCTCCGATGAGGGATAATTTTATTTATTACATCTGAAATTTTATTTTTTATTTCATTTTTTTGAAGATTTTTCCATAATAGTCTTTCTCCTAATATTGAATTGGCAATAATATGACCCCCTAAATCAATTAATACTTTTAATCCTATAAATATCCCCTTATTAAATACATTAATTTTGTTATCTTCAGGTATTACAGTAACTTGGGCTCATCATAGATTAATAGAAAATAACTATTCTCAAGCACTTCAAAGACTTATATGAACTATTGGCCTAGGGATCTACTTTACTCTACTTCAAGCTCTTGAATATTATGAAGCTTCGTTTTCAATTTCAGATTCTATTTATGGAACTTGTTTTTTTATAGCAACTGGATTTCATGGATTTCATGTTATTGTTGGTACTACATTTCTCTTAATTATAATAATTCGTCTATTTATTAGGCATTTTTCTTCAATTCATCACTTTGGATTTGAAGCTGCCGCATGATATTGACACTTTGTAGATGTAGTATGATTATTTTTATATTTATCTATTTACTGATGAAGAAGATAATTTTATTTATATAATATAAATTATTATATTTGACTTCCAATCAAAAAATCTAAATTTTTAGTATAAATAATAATAATAATTTTTTATCTATCATTAATAATTATAATCGTTATTTTAATATTAATAATCTTAATTAATTTTTTATCTATAAAAACATTAATCGATCGTGAGAAAAGTAGGCCCTATGAGTGTGGATTTGATCCAAAAAATAATTCTCGTATACCATTTTCATTACATTTCTTCTTAATTGCTCTAATTTTTTTAATTTTTGATATTGAATTAACATTACTCTTACCAATTATTTTCTCATTAAAATTTTCAAATATTTTTAGATTATTTTACTCTATTAGTTTTTTTTTAATTATTCTTTTACTGGGGTTATTTCACGAATGGAAATTAGGGGCATTAGAATGATCAAACTAAAGGATAATAGTTTAAGAAAAACATTTAATTTGCATTTAAAAGATATTCCATAAATTTATCTTATAAAATAGTATGAAGCAAAAAATTGCCTTTAGTTTCGACCTAAAATTTAGATGAATAATCCTTACTTTAATTGAAACCAAAATAGAGGTCTATCACTGTTAATGATAAAATTGAGTTTTCTCCAATTAAAGAAATATTCTTTAAACTATGCTTCTAACATAGGTTCAAAGCGCTAAGTGCGTTTATATTTCTATATATATATATATATATATATATATACATAGAAATATTTATATAGTTTAATTTAAAACATTACATTTTCACTGTAAAATTGATATATTTATCTATAAATTTATTATTTAAAAATAAAATTATTTCCTTAGTATCTTCAATACTATGCTCTATTATATAAGCTATTTAAATTATTAAATTAAATAATTAAAATAAAAGTAAAAATAAGAATTAAAAATAAAAATAATAAAATTTTAAATTTATCTATAAAAATCTTTTGTAATCCCTTAGAAGAATTAATTAATAAAAAAAATAATTTTTTTCTTCCATAATACTCCATTCATCCTTGATCTAAATAATTTAATTTTTGACCTAAATTTAATACTAAATGATTCAGCCCATAAGTTGATAAAATTGGTATATTTCATATAAAAGATTGAAACTTCACTAAATTAAGAAACCTTAGAGATTTAATTTTTATATTAATTCTTATTTTTGATAACTTAAAACCTAAATAAATCCCTAATAAAATTATTAAAAAGGATAGTAATTTCATTATTAAAGGTAAAAAAAAATATATAGGATAAATAAAAATAATTCAAGAAAACATCCTCCCTCTAATAACGATAAAAATTAATAATCCAAATAATCTCTTTATTATCAAATTATTTCTTTCTTGAATAGAACATAAACTATAATAATTATAATCACCTAAAACTAAATAATTAATTAATCGAAAAGTATATATTACTGTCAAACCAATAGATAAATAAAAAATAAAAAATATAAATATATTTATATATCCTATTCTTATTCTTTCTAGAATTAAGTCCTTAGAATAAAATCCCGATAAAAATGGTATCCCGCATAAGGCTATATTTCTAAAAAAAAAAATTCTAGAAATAACCGGTATTTGATTAATTAATCTTCCTATATAACGAATATCCTGACATCCTCTAAAATTATGAATAATAATTCCTGCACATATAAACATTAAAGCTTTAAATAAAGCATGAATTAATAAATGGAAAAAAGCTAAATCTACTCTACCTAAAAATAAAATTCTTATCATAAATCCTAACTGCCTTAATGTTGATAAAGCAATAATTTTTTTTAAATCATTCTCAAAATTAGCTGCAATACCAGATATTAATATAGTTATTATTCTTAAAAATAATATTAAAAATATTAATCTTCTACTAAAAGCTTCTTGAAATCGAATTAATAAATAAACTCCTGCAGTTACTAAAGTAGATGAATGAACTAATGAAGAAATGGGAGTTGGGGCAGCTATAGCTGCTGGCAATCATGAAGAAAAAGGAATTTGAGCTCTTTTAGTAAATGCAGCTAAAACAATAAATAATACTAATACCTGTATAGAAAAATCTCTTTTTATAAAATTTAAATAATAAATATAAGATCAACTACCATAATTTATTATTCAAGAAATTGATAATAATAAAGCCGCATCTCCGATACGATTAGACAAAGCTGTTAACATACCTGCATTATAAGATTTAACATTTTGATAATAAATTACTAATAAATAAGACACTAAGCCCAAGCCATCTCATCCTAATAAAATTGACACTAAATTTGGGCTAATAATTAATAATAATATAGAAATAACAAACAGCAAAATTAATATGATAAATCGAGAAATATTTAAATCTCCTTTTATATAATCTTCTCTATATAAAATTACCATTCTGGAAATAAATAATACATATCCTATAAATATACAAGATATTCAATCAATTAATAAAGAAAAAATTAAAGAAACGGAATTAAAATTTAATAATTCATACTCTAACAAATAAACTTTATCCTTAATTAATAAATTTATACTAATTAAAATTAATAATACAGAAAAAATCAAAATCCAAAATGAATAAATTTTACAAATTTTTATTACTTAAAATGTTTCCATTTCTTTAATTCCACAAATTAATATTTTATTTATATAAAATATTTAAGTTTATTAAAAATTATAAATTAATAAATTTCTAATTAATAACAATATATTTAAAGGTATTCAATGTAATAATAATAAAAAATGTTCACGAATATTTATATTTATAAATCTAAAAATATAAGAACTAAATTTTCCATGCTGAGAAAAAGAATATAAATATAATGAATAAGCCCCTCTAAAAAATGTAGTTAAAAATAAAAATAATATATTCAAATTTCTAAATCTGACTAAACTATTAATTAAAAAAATCTCACCTAATAAATTTATTGAGGGGGGGGCTGCTATATTTGAAGAACATAATAAAAATATTCATAAGCTTAAAGAAGGTATAATATTTAAAAATCCTTTTCTTAAATAAATTCTTCGTCTTATTGTTCGTTCATATATTATATTTGCAATACTAAATAAACCAGAAGAACATAAACCATGGGCAATTATTATAATTAAAGCCCCAATTATACCTATATAACTTAACCTTATAATTCCAGCTAAAGCTAAACCCATATGAGAAACAGAAGAATAAGCAATTAATAATTTTATATCTCTTTGACGTAAACAAATTATAGAAATAACTACAGCTCCGAACAATGAAATATTTATAATTAATAAATTTATAAATTTAAAATCTAAAAATATAATTATTACTCGAATAAGCCCATATCCTCCTAATTTTAATAAAACGCCAGCTAATACTATTGATCCAGAAATTGGGGCCTCTACATGAGCCTTTAATAACCATAAATGAAAAAAATATATCGGTATTTTAATTAAAAATACTAACACTATACTTAAATATAAAATTAATCTAAAAGAAATTTCTAAATTAAAAAAAGTTAATCTTCCATATATATAAAAAATAAAAAAAATACCTAATAATAATGGGAATGATCCAAATAATGTATATATTAACAAATAAAATCCAGCATCTAAACGTTCTGGTTGTCTACCCCATCCAATAATTAAAATTAAAATTGGAATTAATCTAGCTTCAAAAAATAAATAAAATATAAATAAATCTATTGATATAAATGATAATAATAAAAAAATTATTAATAAACAAATTAAAAATAAAAAAAGATCTCTATATTTATTTTTTCTATATAAATTTTCAGAAGCTATGATTATTAAAGAACCAATTCAAATACTTAATAATCTAAGACAAAAAGATATAATATCTATACCTAATATATATCTAATATTAATTATATAATTCTGTATTCTAAATCCAAGTATTAAAAAAAAACTAATAATAAATATTATAAATTGAATCAATCAAAATATATTTAAATAACTTAAAGGTATCAATATTACTAATATAAGAATATATTTTATCATAATAATAATATAGAATTTAAATAATCATTTCCATATCTTCGAATTATTAATACAAGCATTGCTAAACCTAAAGCACCTTCGCATACACTTACGGTTAAAAATATTATTAAAAAAAAATAATCTCTTAAATTAAATCTTAATACTAATCCTATATTAAAATATAAAGAAATAACTAAAAACTCTAATCTTAATAATATCAATAATAAATAATTACTTTTTATAATAAAAAATAATAAACCAATAATAAACATTACTCTTCTAAATATATAAAAATTAATTATCATTATATTTTAACTTAAATAATTTAATTAAAATACTGGTCTTGTAAACCAGAAATGAAATATTTCTTTAAGTTTCAGAAAAAGAAAACTCTATCCTTAATCTCCAAAATTAAAATTTTATTTAAACTATTTTCTGATATAATATATTTCTTATTAAGAATAAATTTATCCTTATCCATTATAGTATTACTTATTAATCATCCAATTTCAATGGGAATTATTATTCTTTTACAAACAATTATAATTTCCTTAATTATTGGATTAATAAATTTAAATTATTGAGTATCTTATATTCTATTCATAATTATTGTAGGAGCATTGATAATTATTTTTATTTATATAACAAGAATTTCCTCCAATAATAAATTTAAAAAATTTTATAATATTTTAGTTACTTTTATTATTATTAATCTTATTAATATTTTAATAATTTATATATATGACTCTTATTTTATCTATTTTAAAAATTCTAATGAAATATTTAATCCTCACAACATAGAACTATTCTTAAGAAAATATTTTAATTATCCTAATAATTTTATTTTAATTATAATTATAACTTACTTATTAGTAACTTTAATTACAATTGTAACAATTACTATAAATAATTTCGGGCCCCTACGTAAAATATTCTAATGATAAATTCACCCTACCGAAAATCTAACGCTTTATTTAAAATTATTAATAATTCACTTATTGATTTAGCCTCTCCTTCAAATATTTCCTATTTATGAAATTTTGGAAGTTTATTAGGAATTTGTCTTTTAATTCAAATTATTACAGGTTTATTCTTAGCTATACATTATTATCCCCACACTGAACTAGCATTTAATAGAGTAAGAATCATTTGTCGAGAAATTAATTTTGGATGATTAATTCGAACTCTTCATGCCAATGGAGCATCAATATTTTTTATTTGTATATATATATTCATATTGGACGAGGAATTTATTACGGGTCCTCAAATCTAAAAAGAACATGACTAATTGGAGTAACAATTTTTTTATTATCTATAGCAACAGCTTTTCTTGGGTATGTTTTACCTTGAGGACAAATATCTTTTTGAGGGGCTACAGTAATTACTAATCTTATTTCAGCTATCCCTTATTTAGGAAACTCTGCTGTAATTTGAATTTGAGGGGGATTTGCTGTAGATAATGCTACATTAACTCGATTCTTTACTTTTCATTTCATTCTCCCCTTTATTATCCTTAGCTTAATTATTATTCATTTACTTTTTCTTCATAAATCTGGATCATCAAATCCCTTAGGATTAAATAATAATTTAGATAAAATTCCATTTCATCCTTACTATTCCTTTAAAGATTTATTAGGAATGCTAATTATAATTTTTAGATTAACTTTAATTACTCTAACCATACCTTATATATTAAGAGATCCTGATAATTTTACGCCAGCTAATCCTTTAGTTACTCCTATCCATATTCAACCTGAATGATATTTCTTATTCGCTTATGCAATTCTTCGATCTATCCCCAATAAACTAGGAGGTGTTATTATTATATTCCTTTCAATTATAATTTTATATACGCTGCCAATTATTAATAATAAAAATTCAAGAATTAATTTTTACCCTATTAATAAAATATTATTTTGAATATTTGTATCTATCATTTTAATTTTAACATGAATCGGCATATCCCCCGTAGAAAATCCTTATATTAACTTAGGGCAATTTTTTACAATTTGTTATTTTTCCTACTTTCTAATAAGATATTTATTTATAAATATATGAAATAAATATCTCTATTTATAGTTAATGAACTTGAATAAGTATATACTTTGAAAGTATAATAAAGAAATACAAATTTCTATTAACTTTTTAGGTAAATATTTTAAGTACAATTATATCTTAAGCCTAAAAAATTAGTACTTAAAATATCTCCCTAAAAAGTTAAAAAATAATAATAATAATAATTATAATAATATATAAACTAAATAATAATTAATAATAATATACTAATAATAAATATAATTATATATACATATATAAATAAATTAAATAATTTATATTTATAAATATTCTATAAATATATACTTAAAATTTTAAATTTTTAACTAAATTAAATCTATAACTGTACTTAAAATATTTCCTTAGCCTAAATTACTAACTCTAAATGTCCAACTTTAAATAATTTAAACTTTAATACTTAAAATATTTCCTTATTTATAATTATTATATAGATAATTGTACTTAAAATATTTACTTATTTATAATTATATTATTAATTGTACTTAAAATATTTCCTTACTTATAATTATTATATAGATAATTGTACTTAAAGTATTTCCTTACTTATAATTATTATATTACTAATTGTACTTAAAATATTTCCTTATTTATAATTATTATACAGATAATTGTACTTAAAATATTTCCTTATTTATAATTATATTATTAATTATACTCAAAATATTTCCTTAAACTAAAATAATTATATTTTAAATATTTAAAAATCCTAAACTATATAAACTTTAATACATTAAATATTAACCTAAAATATAATATAAAAACTATATATATATATATATATATATAATTAAGTTAAAAATTTAAAAATATATAAATTATAATAGAAAAAAATAATATTAATAAATTTAAAGAAATAGGTAAATAATTTTTTCAACATAAATTTATTAACTTATCATAACGATACCGAGGTAAAGATCCCCGAACTAAAATTCATAAGTAAACTATTAAACTCAACTTTAAATAAAACACTCAAGATCAAATATTACCCCCTAAAAAAATTATTCTACATAATATTCTTATAAATAAAATTCTTGCATATTCTGATAAATAAATTAAAGCAAATCCCCCTCTTCTATACTCAACATTAAAACCAGAAACTAATTCAGATTCCCCTTCAGCAAAATCAAAAGGAGTTCGATTTGTTTCAGCTAACCTAGTAATAAATCATATAAAACATAAAGGAAATATAAAATAAATAAATCAAACTATTTCTTGAAATTTAATAAAATCCAAAATATTAAAACTTATAATTATACAAATAAAAGATAATAAAATTAATACTAATCTTACTTCATAAGAAATAACTTGAGCAATAGCCCGTAATCCTCCTAATAAAGCATATATAGAATTTGAAGATCATCCAGCCAATATAATTCTATATACTCCTAATCTTGACACTCTTAAAATAAATAAAACCGACAAATTAAAATTTAAATTTACACTTAAAAATGGTATTGATAATCATAATATAACCACTAAAAATAAATTTATAATAGGAGAAATATAATATAAATTAATATTAGATTTTAAAGGAAAAGTTTGTTCCTTCAAAAACAATTTTAAAGCATCTCTAAAAGGCTGAATCATACCTAAATATCCAACTTTATTAGGACCCTTACGAATTTGAATTCCCCCTAAGACCTTACGCTCTAATAATGTTATAAAAGCAACGCTCAAAAATACTATCACTACTAAAATTAATCTCAAAGAAAAAACTATAATCTTATCTAAAAAAATCATTTGTTATTTGTATATAACATACATAAAAAGATTCTAAATCTTACACAATTTTCTGTCAAAATAACATTATTATTATTCTAAAATAATTAATTTAATAAAATTTTGGTCCTTTCGTACTAAAAATTCTTAATAAAATTAAGATAGAAACCAACCTGGCTTACACCGGTCTAAACTCAGATCATGTAAAATTTTAATGGTCGAACAGACCAAATTAATTTAGCTCCTACACCAAATATAAATTTTAATCCAACATCGAGGTCGCAAACTTTTTTTTTGATTTGAACTCTAAAAAAAAATTACGCTGTTATCCCTAAGGTAATTTAATCTATTAATCTTTATTAAAGGATCATTTTTTCATAAATTAATGTTTTTATATAAAAAAAGTTTATTAAATTTTTAAATCACCCCAACTAAATAACAAGTAAAATTTATTATATAAATTCTAAAAAATAAATTTATTATATTATTAAACTCTATAGGGTCTTCTCGTCTTTAATTAATATTTAAGCTTTTTAACTTAAAAATAAAATTCAATTTAAATTAATCTGAGACAGTATTTTTCTCATTCAACCCTTCATACAAGCTTTCAATTAAAAAACTAATGATTATGCTACCTTTGCACAGTCAATATACTGCGGCCATTAAATTCCTCATTGGGCAGGTTAGACCTTAAATTATTTTCAAAAGGACATGTTTTTAATAAACAGGTGAAAAAAATATTTGCTGAATTCCTTAAATTAACCTTAAACAAACAATTATATATATATATATATATATTATTTACTAATTTAATCATTATTTCATAAATTTATTAATTTAACTTATTATTTTAATAAAAAAATTAAAATATTAATATAAATTTTATACTATAATAAAAAAATTATAACACTTTTTTAAAAATGAAAATTTCTAATCCTATTTCTTTATTAATAAATTTATTATTTATAATTATCTATTTAAAAGCTCATCCCTTAAAATATAACCCAATAAAAATAACTTATTAATAAATAAAAATATTATTAATTATTAGTAAAATTAAATTTTTTTCTTAAAAAACTAGATATATTTAAAATCGAATAGCATTTCACCTCTAAATCTATATTAATAATATTTATTTTACAATAAAAATTATATAAATTTAACTCTTTTAAATTCGAGAAAATTATTAATAAATAAATTATATTTAATTAACCCTGATACACAAGGTACTAAAAATAAATTATTCTTTTAAAATTTTAAAAAATTTCTTTCACAATACTAATAATCTATAATTAAAATAATTATTTGATTTAATAATAAAACTCTAATATTTTTATTTCAATAAAATTTATAACTTAAATAAAAATAATTTTTTTAAATTCAAACTATACTGAATTTCACAGTAAACTTTTTAGTGTAAATAAAATACTTAATAATAAGCTCTAATTTGATCTTTCTAGATACACCTTCCGGTACCTCTACTTTGTTACGACTTATTCCACTTTAAAGTGAAAGTGACGGGCAATATGTACATATTTTAGAGCTTAAATCATATTAATAATTTAATTAATATTACTTTTAAATCCGCTTTATTATTAATAATTATATTAATAAATCAATATAAATTAATTTAATGTAACCCATTTAATCTTTTTCATAAATTACATAATGATCTGAAATTTTTTCTTAAAAAAACAACTAAATATTTAATTTCAATAAAAATATTTTTAACGACGATATATAAACTTAAAGAAAAAGTAATTAAATTCGTGGACTATCAATTAATAAACAGGTTCCTCTAAATAGACTAAAATACCGCCATTTTTTTTAATTTTGAAGACCATAACTTCTAATAATTAAGCTTACTATATTTACATTTAAAATAATAGGGTATCTAATCCTAGTTTAAAAATAAATTTCCTAACTTCATTAATTTTAAATAAATTTTATTAATAATTTAAAATTTCACCTAATAAACTTTTACTTATATTTTAAATAAACTAATTAATTAAAGCTTAAAAATTTTATAATGCACTATTTGTATAACCGCTACTGCTGGCACAAATTTTGTCAGTACTTAAATTTTTTACTAAATCTAAGTTTCCTTAATATTTAATCATCTTTATTGCATAACGATTTATTTAAAAATCAAAACTTACATATAATTCATAAGTTATATAAAAAAATGAACTAAAATATTCAATTTTTAAAAATCCCGCCTATCTACTAGACATACTAATCTTGGGGGCCTAAGACAGTACAAAATTTTCCAAAATTTTATATAACTTTTTTATTCAAAAATTATTTTTTTTGATACCTTAAGATTTCCCTTCTTTTTAGTAAAAAAATCATTAATTTTTTGAATAAAATTTCTATATTAAAAAAAGACAAATTCCCGACCTATAGAATTTGTCCATCCCATTTTATATAGAAATCGTATATTAATCCCAAAAATTTCGCTTTATAATTAAGATTGCCCCCAGGGTAAAATCTATTTTATCAACCTCCCTCACTTTTTAAAAAAAAATTTTTTTTTTTTGATTTTTTTTGCATTTTTTTTAAAAGGGGG
>NW_026844274.1:0-12500 GCF_029955315.1 Cylas formicarius
GGATATGGGTACGAACTGGCGCGACGCCTCCACGTGGCCCTCTCCCGGATTTTCAAGGTCCGAGGGGAAGATCCGGACACCGCGGCAACTGCGGTGCTCTTCGCGTTCCAAACCATATCTCCCTGCTAGAGGTTTCCATGGAACTCGAACGCTCATGCAGAAAAGAAAACTCTTCCCGGATCTCCCGACGGCGTCTCCGGGTCCTTTTGGGTTACCCCGACGAACTCTCTTGCGAGGGCCCGACTTATTAACGGTTCCGCTGCCAGGTTCCGGAATAGGAACCGGATTCCCTTTCGCCCGACGGGTGTGCGCTCTCGTTTTTCTCGCTCGTCAAAAATTATATATTATTTTATAATAAGACGGACCGCGACGTGTAAAACTACACCCCATCGACATCGGCTTTCGCCTAGGGCTTAGGATCGACTGACTCGTGTGCAACGGCTGTTCACACGAAACCCTTCTCCACGTCAGTCCTCCAGGGCCTCGCTGGAGTATTTGCTACTACCACCAAGATCTGCACCGGCGGCGGCTCCAGACGGCCTCGCGGCCAGCCCTTCTGCGCTCACCGCCGCGACCCTCCTACTCGTCAGGGCTTCATGATCGCGTCCGAAAACGACGATCGCACATGCCTCTGACGGTCGAGTATAAGCACGACGCTTCAGCGCCATCCATTTTCAGGGCTAGTAACTTCGGCAGGTGAGTTGTTACACACTCCTTGGCGGATTCCGACTTCCATGGCCACCGTCCTGCTGTCTTAAGTTACCAACGCCTTTCATGGTATCCCATAAGCGTCGATTTTGGCGCTTTAACTCGACGTTTGGTTCATCCCACAGCGCCAGTTCTGCTTACCAAAAATGGCCCACTTGGCACTCTGATTCGTGTCTCTCGCGGCTTCAATAATATATAAATAAATATATATAGTTCGAGCAAGCCGGAGATCTCACCCATTTAAAGTTTGAGAATAGGTTGAGGTCGTTTCGACCCCAATGCCTCTAATCATTCGCTTTACCGGATGAAACTCGTACGCTACGAGCGCCAGCTATCCTGAGGGAAACTTCGGAGGGAACCAGCTACTAGATGGTTCGATTAGTCTTTCGCCCCTATACCCAGTTCCGACGATCGATTTGCACGTCAGAATCGCTACGGACCTCCATCAGGGTTTCCCCTGACTTCGTCCTGACCAGGCATAGTTCACCATCTTTCGGGTCCCAGCGTGTACGCTCTTGGTGCGCCTCTTCTCGCGATGAGAACGAGACGCCCCGGGAGTGCGAGGCGACCGCTTTAAAGGCGAATCGCCCATCCTCCCTCGGTTCGCGCGAGACGAACCTTTACTTTCATTACGCCTTTAGGTTTAGCGAATCCCAATGACTCGCGCACATGCTAGACTCCTTGGTCCGTGTTTCAAGACGGGTCCTGAAAGTACCCAAAGCTATAGCGTCGCAGATCGGTCACGCTTTTTTACGAGCGAGGGTCGGTTCGAGAACTTCGAGGCCAACAGTCACCGGAGGTCGGTACCGGCACCGGGTCCGATAGCCGACTAGTATCCGGAGCGCTTGCCGCGAGTCGAACGCTTTTAAAGCGACCCGTGACCTTTCTCGTACCGTCGAGCGAGTCGGTCAGGATACCGCGGGTCCGCGCGATTCGAGAAAACCGCGCGGGCTCCGCCGCGGACCTTAGACCGACGCCCGACGGATCGCGACGTCCTACCAGGAGAAAAGTGCACGCGTTCGATGCCGGGTCGAAAAACGTAAGGCGCGGAAAAGGTAACGGGTAACCGTCCTCCCCGTCGCGCGAACGTCTCGCGCCGACTCCGAAACGCGAATGAATTTCTCCCTTCGACCTTTCGGGTTTCTCAGGTTTACCCCTAAACGGTTTCACGTACTATTGAACTCTCTCTTCAAAGTGCTTTTCAACTTTCCCTCACGGTACTTGTTCGCTATCGGTCTCGTGGTCATATTTAGCCTTAGATGGAGTTTACCACCCGCTTAGGGCTGCACTCTCAAGCAACCCGACTCTGAGGAGATCCCTCCCGCGATCGACGGCGGTCGCTACGGGCCTGGCACCCTCTATGGGCTGTGGCCCCGTTCAAGAAGGACTTGGACGCGCCGGACGATCTCGGGATAACGGAACCTCCCTAACACCACATTTCCCGGCGCCCGGTATCGGCCGCGGGATTCGGTGCTGGGCTCTTCCCTGTTCGCTCGCAGCTACTGAGGGAATCCTAATTAGTTTCTTTTCCTCCGCTTATTAATATGCTTAAATTCGGCGGGTAGTCTCACCTGCTCTGAGGTCGATCGATAAAATCATTATATATATATATATATATATATATATATAAATATATATATAAAACGTAGACGTGAATTTCGAAACGGTTCAGCGTTTATATTTAAAACCGCTATATCCACCACTCGTTACGCGGCCGCAAACGATCAGACGTCGGACACCTTTTCTTCTTATCGAGAAAATAACGGACACGACGATCGTCAATTTTGCGCGGACCTGCGACATACGCGGGCGGTTTTAATTACGCTCGTCTCTCGCGCTTTTAAGCGAGCGCGACGCGACGAACCGGTGCGTCGAAAATCGACGTCGTTCGCAAACTCGGTCGCGTTCCTTAGAACGCGGCCGGAGTTTCGCTTTCGCGTTTTAAAACGTCGCGAGACCGGGTAGGAGAGAGATCGCGCGCTAAGCGCGAACGTGCTGTTGCTCCTCACTCCTTCCCGCGCTACACGTCCAACTCGCTCCGACGTTTCTCGCGCCTCGCGGGCGAAAAAACCGAGCAGTCTTTAAATTGGATACGACCCTCAGCCAGGAGTGGTCCGGGAACAGAATCCGAGGACCGCAATGTGCGTTCGAAATGTCGATGTTCATGTGTCCTGCAGTTCACAAGTTGACGCGCAATTAGCTGCGTTCTTCATCGACCCACGAGCCAAGTGATCCACCGTTTAGGGTAATCTTTTTTCGATCGGTTTAACGCTTTTCGTCTCCGAAAAAGAGTCGTCGGCGTTGTTATCGACACATACATTTTTTTTACGGAAGGCGAGGTATATACCTTTCGACGTAAAAAAAAAAAAAAAGTTCGATTTCGGGCCGGTCTATCCGACGGAACACTTCGCCGCGCGCCCTTTGTTCTTTATTATTCAGACGGTAGGCGCGCGCGCGTTCGCGTTCGGACGACCCGCGCCGGTTTAAAGTTTATATACACACCTCCTCGCGGGTCGCGGGTGGGTGTGTAAGTACTTTTCGGTGCTCCGGGCGAATATCGTTTGACACCTTGTCGACGGCGAGCGCGAAACTAGGTTTCGCGCTTCGAGTTCCGTCTAGGTACCCGGAATTTTGTCGGCGCTCCTCCTACTCCTACTCCTCTCTCCCCTTTTTTACGGTGGTCGAGTGGTCGTCGTAGTCGTCGAATTTAATCGCGGCCGACTTAAAGATCGACGCGAGATATTTTCGACCGAGCGTCAGCGACAAAAATTCGTTCGACTAAATAAAGACAAACTGTGTAATTTTTATTATCACTTTAATGATCCTTCCGCAGGTTCACCTACGGAAACCTTGTTACGACTTTTACTTCCTCTAAATGATCAAGTTTGGTCAACTTCCCGGACACATCGACGACGCCGAAACGCCATCGGCGTATCGGTCCGAAGACCTCACTAAATCATTCAATCGGTAGTAGCGACGGGCGGTGTGTACAAAGGGCAGGGACGTAATCAACGCGAGCTTATGACTCGCGCTTACTGGGAATTCCTCGTTCATGGGGAACAATTGCAAGCCCCAATCCCTAGCACGAAGGAGGTTCAGCGGGTTACCCGGGCCTCTCGGCCAGGGAGGACACGCTGATTCCTTCAGTGTAGCGCGCGTGCGGCCCAGAACATCTAAGGGCATCACAGACCTGTTATTGCTCAATCTCGTGCGGCTAGAAGCCGCCTGTCCCTCTAAGAAGAATTGTTTGTACGCAGACAGTAAAAACCGCGCGCGACAACGGGGCGAACCCCGAGCCGGCCGGCCTTTGAGATGTCTAAATACGCCTAGTTAGCAGGCTAGAGTCTCGTTCGTTATCGGAATTAACCAGACAAATCGCTCCACCAACTAAGAACGGCCATGCACCACCACCCACCGAATCAAGAAAGAGCTCTCAATCTGTCAATCCTTCCGGTGTCCGGGCCTGGTGAGGTTTCCCGTGTTGAGTCAAATTAAGCCGCAGGCTCCACTCCTGGTGGTGCCCTTCCGTCAATTCCTTTAAGTTTCAGCTTTGCAACCATACTTCCCCCGGAACCCAAAAGCTTTGGTTTCCCGGAAGCTGCCCGCCGAGTCATCGGAGGAACGTCGGCGGATCGCTAGCTGGCATAGTTTACAGTTAGAACTAGGGCGGTATCTGATCGCCTTCGAACCTCTAACTTTCGTTCTTGATCAATGAAAACGTTTTTGGCAAATGCTTTCGCTTCTGTCCGTCTTGCGACGATCCAAGAATTTCACCTCTAACGTCGCAATACGAATGCCCCCATCCGTTCCTATTAATCATTACCTCGGGGTTCCGAAAACCAACAAAATAGAACCGAGGTCCTATTCCATTATTCCATGCACACAGTATTCAGGCGAAGTTTTAGCCTGCTTTAAGCACTCTAATTTGTTCAAAGTAAACGTGCCGGCCCACCTCGACACTCAATGAAGAGCACCGCGGCAGGATTGAGTTGGACCGCCCGCGTGAACGGGCTAAGTCCACCGGCAGGACGTCTCGCGGCACGCCAGTTAACACCGCGGACGATGAACCGGCGGCGCGAGACACAAATTCGACTACGAGCTTTTTAACCGCAACAACTTTAATATACGCTATTGGAGCTGGAATTACCGCGGCTGCTGGCACCAGACTTGCCCTCCAATTGATCCTCGTTAAAGGGTTTAGAGTGTACTCATTCCGATTACGGGGCCTCGGATGAGTCCCGTATCGTTATTTTTCGTCACTACCTCCCCGTGCCGGGAGTGGGTAATTTGCGCGCCTGCTGCCCTCCTTGGATATGGTAGCCGTTTCTCAGGCTCCCTCTCCGGAATCGAACCCTGATTCCCCGTTACCCGTTACGACCATGGTAGGCGCAGAACCTACCATCGACAGTTGATAAGGCAGACATTTGAAAGATGCGTCGCCGGTGCGAGACCGTGCGATCAGCGTAAAGTTATTCAGAGTCACCAAGTTGAACGATGTCGGGCGCGAACCCGCCACCGATTGGTTTTGATCTAATAAAAGCACTCCTTCCGTCTCCGGTCGGACCTCTGTTTGCATGTATTAGCTCTAGAATTACCACAGTTATCCAAGTAATTGTGGGTACGATCTAAGGAACCATAACTGATTTAATGAGCCTTTCGCGGTTTCACCTTAATTTGGCTTGTACTGAAACATGCATGGCTTAATCTTTGAGACAAGCATATGACTACTGGCAGGATCAACCAGGGAGCTGTTCTACGTGTCGAGCGCGCCGCCGCCGCCGCCGCCACGGATGACGACGATCGGGCGCGGTACGACAACAAACAGTCTCTTTTTTAAAAATAATAATTACGCGCGCGAAACGCGTTTATTTTATTTTTAAATAGAAACAGACGCGACCACTTTGTGTGGCGGTGATAGCGTGCGAGTACGGAAATGAACCGTTCCCGACGCCACACTCGTTATTATTATTATTCGGACGCGATCCGTCCAATTTTTTTTTGTTGGTAATAAATATCGAGACGACGTGAGTGCGCGATCAAACAATCCGACTCGCGCGCGCATAATAAGCTTTAAAATGCGGCGCGCGTCGAACCGATGTGCCTCGGGCAACGAACGTCGATCGACGGAAATTTTCGGACATTCTCTCGATCACTCTTCGCTAGATTGAAAGCGACACGAGATTTCTCGAAAGAAACGTTCCGGATTCGCATATAAACTCGCTCGGTTAGATGAGAGTTATCGCAAATTTTTCGGAAGAAAAATATTATAGGGCGACCGCTTTCGAACCACGAAGTGCCAAATCTTACTTTAAAACACCCGCTAAGTTCGCGATCTAGCTGTATAAGGTGCGGAGCCTTAAAATGTTTTCGAACGCTCGAGCAATCGCTGCTACGAAGACGGGCCGATGGCAAACGAAAAACGGTCTACGTTCCCGTACCGATGAAGGAAACCAATTTTTCTTAAAAAATTGAACCCACGATACGAAAATGTTAAGCGAGCCAATTAATCGCGCCAAACGGTCGACTCGAAGGCGATCTAACGATCGAAAAAGCATTTTGCTCTGCGAAGGGAGAAGTGTCTATACGCACGACGCGGCGGTCGCGCTCGAGACCATCTCACCTATTATAGGTAACGGACCATTCCTTAGTCTTCCGAACGTTTCACGTGAAAACCCGAATATCGGCTGCGGCGGGCAAATAAAGTTCGGAGCGAAACTTTCGCTCGTGGTTACGTTCGATTTGGTTAAAGCGGGCACTTTTTCAAATATTTTTTTTTCTTTACTTACTTTTGTTAACTGACCGCCGGTTCCGGTTCCGACTTAAAAATAAATCGCCGTCCCCGGATTTTGTCGGACGATACTCTCCATCATTTTTAATTTCGGGTGTTTGCATTTTTTTTTCTCGCGATTTAATAAATTCATTATTAAACATTTATAAGTCCGTCTTCTTTAATATTGCGGACCAGCGGGAAGAGAGTTTTGTTTTTTTTTTTTTATTTTATTCATTTTAACATATACTCCCATAAAAGGTTTTTGCCGCTAGCCGCGAGCAGAGAAAAATAAGCAAAACTAACCGAAACAAAGCAAAAATAAGCAAAACTAACCAAAATTAACCGAATATAACCAAAATTAAACAAAACTAACCAAAAGGAACAAAAATAACCACAACTAAGCAAAATTAATCATAACAAACCAAAATTGGCCAAAGTTCGGCAAAACAAACCAAATTATCCAAAACTAAGCAAAATTAAGCAAAAGTAGTCAAAATTAACAAAAACAAGCCAAACTTATCCTGAACAAACCAAAACTAACGATAATTAAGCAAAAATAGGAAACGTTCACAAAAACTAACCGAAACGAACCATAACTAACTAATAGCGGCCGAAACTGGAAATAATAAACCAAAGTAAACAAAACTAAGCAAAATTAAGCAAAAGTAGTCAAAATTAACAAAAACAAGCCAAACTTATCCTAAACAAACCAAAACTAACGATAATTAAGCAAAAATAGGAAACGTTCACAAAAACTAACCGAAATGAACCCTAACTAACTAATAGCGGCCGAAACTGGAAATAATAAACCAAAGTAACCAAAACTAAGCAAAATTAAGCAAAAGTAGTCAAAATTAACAAAAACAAGCCAAAATTATCCTAAACAAACCCAAAACTAACGATAATCCTAACTAACCAATAGCGGCCGAAACTGGAAATAATAAACCAAAGTAACCAAAACTAGCGAAAATTCAGCAAAAGAAACCAAAATTAACCGTGTAACAAACCCAAATCAACCAAACCAAAAAAAAAAACATGCAAAACTTCACCAAAACGAACCACAATTCGCAAAAACTAAACAAACACAAACAAAATTAAGCACACTCAAATAAAAAGTAATCAAAACTACGTTCAACACGAACTGACCTAATTAAATAAAAAAATAGGAAAATTCAATTTTGCTAACCAAAAACGTCAATCGAAATAAACGCGAAACCGGGTTCCTGCCATTTATTTCGACGATAAGCACTTTTATCTAACTATGATTCGAAAAAAAAAAAAATAAGAAAGAAAGATATGAATAAACGAATTGATTAATATATAAAAATTGTGGTTCTGAAAAGAACCGTTTTTGGTGAATTTACACTCTCCAAGTCGACGCTCATTTATTTAGAACTGGTGTATTTTGTGACGGCTTTGGTCCCTTCACTGACGGCGTGCTTGGCCAACTCTCCGGGCAACAACAATCTCACGGCCGTTTGAATCTCTCTGCTAGTAATAGTGGATCGCTTATTATAGTGAGCCAAACGAGAAGCTTCGGCGGCAATCCTTTCGAAAATGTCGTTTACGAACGAATTCATAATGGACATGGCTTTGCTCGAAATGCCAGTATCCGGATGAACTTGCTTCAACACTTTGTAAATGTAAATTGCGTAACTCTCCTTCCTCCTGCGTTTCTTTTTCTTATCACTCTTCGAAATATTTTTTTGAGCCTTGCCGGCTTTTTTCGCCGCTTTACCGCTTACTTTCGGTGGCATTTTCTACAATCGATTAGACGCGCGCAAAGTAACGGACTGACAAGGCCCACACCGGGCCGCAGCTATTTATTTGAGAACCGAGTCGGCCGACAAGCTCCGCCCCCGGGCATCGTTCGCCGAAGCGCTAATCCCATTGGTCCATGCCCATGTCCTATAAATAGCGCGCCCACGGTCTGCGAGAGCGTCATTGTGCTGTTAACGTTCGTGCGTGTACTATTAACGGTAATAACGATGTCGGGACGCGGAAAAGGAGGCAAAGTCAAAGGGAAAGCGAAGTCTCGTTCTAGCAGGGCCGGTTTACAGTTTCCGGTAGGTAGAATTCACCGATTACTTCGGAAAGGAAACTATGCGGAGAGGGTCGGCGCCGGAGCTCCGGTATATTTGGCGGCCGTAATGGAATATTTGGCCGCCGAAGTTTTGGAATTGGCCGGTAACGCGGCGAGGGACAATAAGAAAACCAGAATCATTCCGCGACATTTACAACTGGCGATCCGAAACGACGAGGAATTGAACAAATTATTATCGGGAGTAACGATCGCTCAGGGAGGTGTTTTGCCGAACATTCAAGCGGTTCTTTTGCCCAAGAAAACCGACAACAAAGCAAAATAAAAATTGCGGCGAGGGAAGACGATGGGAAAACGGTCCTTCTAAGGACCACAAATACTTTTCTATTTGAGATTTCGTTTCGTTTATTTAACAGATTATTAAAAAAAAAAAAAAAAAGAAACGTTCCTTCTTTTTACGTTTTCTCTCTTTCGGACTATAAGAAAACCGGTATAATACCTCGACATTTACAATTGCCGATCCCAGGAATTGAACAAATTATTATCCGAAGTTAAGATCGCTAGGTGGTTCTGTTGCCTAAGAAAACCGACAACAAAGCTAAATAAAGTTTTCGCCGGGAAGGAAGACGGTTCTTGTAAGGACCACAAATACTTTTCTATTTGAGATTTCGTTTCCTTTATTTCACAGATTTAATAATCACACTAACACGGGGAGAAATTAAAAATTCAAAACTTACCTCGACTCGATAATGGTTTGTTGGGCATTATACTCGAAATAACGAATAATCTTTGGAACGTATTTTGTGGTTCTGAAAAGAACCTTTTTTTTTTTTTTTTGTGTTTCCGCAAGATCGACGAAAAATTTAGCCACCAAATCCGTAAAGAGTTCTACCTTGTCTTTTTAGGGCGTACACCACGTCCATTGCCGTTACCGTTTTTCTTTTGGCGTGCTCCGTATAGGTTACCGCGTCTCTGATGACGTTTTCCAAAAACACCTTTAAAACGCCACGAGTTTCTTCGTAAATCAATCCGGAAATTCGTTTCACGCCTCCGCGACGGGCCAATCTTCTAATGGCCGGCTTGGTTATTCCCTGAATGTTATCCCTCAACACTTTGCGATGTCGCTTTGCACCACCTTTTCCCAAACCTTTGCCGCCTTTCCCTCTACCGGTCATTTTTAATACGAGCCGAGTTCTCTGATCGATATATAACAAACAAAACCGTCCGAAGTGCCACGATCAACTGACCGAAAACGGTCCGGCGCTTCGGTTTTGTCGAGTCGGAATTCGCCACGCCCAAAAAGGTCGATTGGACCAATGAGAAGAGAAAACGCTCGGGTACAAATTAAACGGACGGACGTTCGTGCGGCCATTATCTGTCGACGAGTGTTAGTGATTTGGTGTTCTAGTACGTCCGCGAACGTGTTTTATTATCATGGCCAGAACCAAGCAGACCGCTCGTAAATCGACCGGAGGAAAAGCGCCCCGAAAGCAGTTGGCGACCAAAGCGGCGAGAAAAAGTGCACCGGCAACCGGAGGAGTTAAAAAACCTCATCGCTACAGACCGGGCACCGTGGCTTTGAGAGAAATTAGACGTTATCAAAAGAGCACCGAACTATTGATCCGAAAATTACCGTTCCAACGACTGGTCAGAGAAATCGCTCAAGACTTTAAAACGGATCTGCGTTTCCAAAGTTCCGCGGTAATGGCGTTGCAAGAAGCGAGCGAAGCTTATCTCGTCGGTCTTTTCGAAGATACAAATTTGTGCGCCATTCATGCCAAACGAGTAACGATCATGCCGAAAGATATTCAATTGGCGAGGCGTATCAGGGGAGAGAGAGCTTAAGATTAATAATAATCTCTTTTATTATTATTAACAACAAACCGGTTCTTTTAAGAACCACAAATCATTTTCCTTTAAGATTTCGTTAAAAATTGAAAATAAAAAATAAAACTTTTTCATTTATTAATTATTTGAGAACGGCCCGGTTGGATTTTTTTTTTTTCGCAACTAACGACGTCTTTAAAAAAAATTATTAGTGGTTCTGAAAAGAACCCCCCCCACTCCCCGTTGCTTTGTAAAACCGGACGAGTTTTTATTTCGACCTCTGGTATATTTGGTGACGGCTTTCGTTCTTCTGCTTTTTCGCGGCGGCTTTTCCACCGGTTTTCGAAGGCATTATTATTCACAAAGAAAAGCGGTCTTCGCGATCGAAATGAGAAAAAACCCCGGCGAACGTATTTATATCGCGACGGAGTCGGTCAACAAGCTCCGCCCCCTGTTCGCTTTTCGGTGGGAGGAGCTTGTCAACGGACTTTCTTCTCATATAAATACGTTCGCGGGGATATTTCTCTTAATGTTTGCGTGATCGTCGTCGGAATCGACTACGCTTCGTTGTTAAACGAGATGCAGTTTAAAATTCGCCGGCGGATAAGTTAGAATAAGTTTGTCGTAGGGAGAACGAAATGGAAAAGAGAAAAAAGAAGAAAAAGAGAAGTCCTTTTCGAGATTTTTTAATAAATTTATACTTATATATATTTTTTAAAGAAATCGTTTTCTATTTACCCCCGAGACGCCCGGGATTCGAGTTTGCCTTTGAAGATAGTTACGAATTCGATAGCGATTTTTTTTGTGGTTCTGATAAGAACCGTTTCGAAAATTTCGTTTTTTTTTTAAACACCCATCGACGTTCTCTCGGCGGTTCATTTCTTCTTTTTGGGCGAGACGGGCTTTTTAACTTTGCCGGAAGCGGCTACGGGAGGCGATTTTGCCGTTTTGGGTTTGGGCGCTTTCGGTTTCTTCGTCGGTCCCTTGTTTGATTTTTTGGCTTTCGAAGGCGATTTGGTTTTAATCGACGCCGCTACCGCCGTTCCGGCGGCGCCTTTGGCGGTTTTCTTTTCGGCGGATTTTTTAGCTGCCGATTTCTTCTCCACGGACGACGCGGCGGCCCCGCTTTTTCCTTTTCCCTTCGGAGAGGCGGCGACCGCCTTTTTTACGGCGGGCTTCGAAGAAGCGCCACCACCACCACCTGCGGCGCCAGATTTTTCTCCGGTGGTTTTTTTCGGAGACGCTTTCTTCGTTCTGGTCACGGACTTCTTTTTTTCCGAGGATGAGGACGCGGCTCCGCTTTTCGCCGAATTAGAAGTCGAAGACGCCAATTTGAACGAACCGGACGCACCTTTGCCCTTGGTTTGAACCAAAGTTCCCGCAGCGACGGCCGACTTCAAGTACTTTTTAATGAAAGGAGCCACTTTTTCGGCGTCCACTTTGTAGTTGGCGGCCACGTATTTTTTTATGGCTTGCAACGAAGAACCGCCTCTCTCTTTTAGTCCCTTTATGGCGTTGTTTACCATTTCGGAAGTCGGCGGATGGTTGGGTTTCGTTCTGGGATTCTTGGCTTTCTTTTCCTTTTTCACGGTCGTCGACGAAGACGAAGAAATGGTCGCGGAGGTTTGAGCCGGAGAAGAAGCGGCCGACGCGGTCGACACTTTCACTTCGCTTTCTGCCATATTATCGCAAATACTGACGACGGAAAACAACGGCGACAAAAACAACGACAACACGAGTACGAGTACCGCGCGCGCGTCGAAATTAATAAATTCGGTTAGGCCGGCGAACGAATTCGACTATGGTCGGACGGACAATCGGAGGACTGAACGCCGTCGGATTTACGCTAGGAAAGAGCCCGGCTTCGGCGGTGAGGTTCCGCGCTTCGCAGCGATCGTTTTTTTTCCATGTTTCGGCCGACGTTTAAAAACGAAACGGACCGCTATTTCGAATAAGGTTTTAAAATACTATAAAGTTTGTTTCGCGAGCGAGCAGAACCCGAAGCGAGAGAGATTTTCGAACTAAAATCACGACGAAAGTGGAGCTTTCAAATTTTCAAGGTAAACAATCGAAAAGCGAGTTTTTTTTTTGATTCGGGCAAAAGTTTCGCGGTCGAAGTTTTACCGGAATCGAAGCCCGCAATGTTCGACTCGC
>NW_026844275.1:0-13659 GCF_029955315.1 Cylas formicarius
TCTAGAAAAAAATAAATTTCAAAAAAAAAAAAAAAAAAATCATGGAAAATTCATTTTAGGGGTAATTTTGATCCAAAATTTTAAAAATTAAAATTTTTTGGATTTTCACAGATTTTAGTGGAGTTTTTTGACCCCCCCTTTTAAAAAAAATGCAAAAAAAATCAAAAAAAAAAATTTTTTTTTAAAAAGTGAGGGAGGTTGATAAAATAGATTTTACCCTGGGGGCAATCTTAATTATAAAGCGAAATTTTTGGGATTAATATACGATTTCTATATAAAATGGGATGGACAAATTCTATAGGTCGGGAATTTGTCTTTTTTTAATATAGAAATTTTATTCAAAAAATTAATGATTTTTTTACTAAAAAGAAGGGAAATCTTAAGGTATCAAAAAAAATAATTTTTGAATAAAAAAGTTATATAAAATTTTGGAAAATTTTGTACTGTCTTAGGCCCCCAAGATTAGTATGTCTAGTAGATAGGCGGGATTTTTAAAAATTGAATATTTTAGTTCATTTTTTTATATAACTTATGAATTATATGTAAGTTTTGATTTTTAAATAAATCGTTATGCAATAAAGATGATTAAATATTAAGGAAACTTAGATTTAGTAAAAAATTTAAGTACTGACAAAATTTGTGCCAGCAGTAGCGGTTATACAAATAGTGCATTATAAAATTTTTAAGCTTTAATTAATTAGTTTATTTAAAATATAAGTAAAAGTTTATTAGGTGAAATTTTAAATTATTAATAAAATTTATTTAAAATTAATGAAGTTAGGAAATTTATTTTTAAACTAGGATTAGATACCCTATTATTTTAAATGTAAATATAGTAAGCTTAATTATTAGAAGTTATGGTCTTCAAAATTAAAAAAAATGGCGGTATTTTAGTCTATTTAGAGGAACCTGTTTATTAATTGATAGTCCACGAATTTAATTACTTTTTCTTTAAGTTTATATATCGTCGTTAAAAATATTTTTATTGAAATTAAATATTTAGTTGTTTTTTTAAGAAAAAATTTCAGATCATTATGTAATTTATGAAAAAGATTAAATGGGTTACATTAAATTAATTTATATTGATTTATTAATATAATTATTAATAATAAAGCGGATTTAAAAGTAATATTAATTAAATTATTAATATGATTTAAGCTCTAAAATATGTACATATTGCCCGTCACTTTCACTTTAAAGTGGAATAAGTCGTAACAAAGTAGAGGTACCGGAAGGTGTATCTAGAAAGATCAAATTAGAGCTTATTATTAAGTATTTTATTTACACTAAAAAGTTTACTGTGAAATTCAGTATAGTTTGAATTTAAAAAAATTATTTTTATTTAAGTTATAAATTTTATTGAAATAAAAATATTAGAGTTTTATTATTAAATCAAATAATTATTTTAATTATAGATTATTAGTATTGTGAAAGAAATTTTTTAAAATTTTAAAAGAATAATTTATTTTTAGTACCTTGTGTATCAGGGTTAATTAAATATAATTTATTTATTAATAATTTTCTCGAATTTAAAAGAGTTAAATTTATATAATTTTTATTGTAAAATAAATATTATTAATATAGATTTAGAGGTGAAATGCTATTCGATTTTAAATATATCTAGTTTTTTAAGAAAAAAATTTAATTTTACTAATAATTAATAATATTTTTATTTATTAATAAGTTATTTTTATTGGGTTATATTTTAAGGGATGAGCTTTTAAATAGATAATTATAAATAATAAATTTATTAATAAAGAAATAGGATTAGAAATTTTCATTTTTAAAAAAGTGTTATAATTTTTTTATTATAGTATAAAATTTATATTAATATTTTAATTTTTTTATTAAAATAATAAGTTAAATTAATAAATTTATGAAATAATGATTAAATTAGTAAATAATATATATATATATATATAATTGTTTGTTTAAGGTTAATTTAAGGAATTCAGCAAATATTTTTTTCACCTGTTTATTAAAAACATGTCCTTTTGAAAATAATTTAAGGTCTAACCTGCCCAATGAGGAATTTAATGGCCGCAGTATATTGACTGTGCAAAGGTAGCATAATCATTAGTTTTTTAATTGAAAGCTTGTATGAAGGGTTGAATGAGAAAAATACTGTCTCAGATTAATTTAAATTGAATTTTATTTTTAAGTTAAAAAGCTTAAATATTAATTAAAGACGAGAAGACCCTATAGAGTTTAATAATATAATAAATTTATTTTTTAGAATTTATATAATAAATTTTACTTGTTATTTAGTTGGGGTGATTTAAAAATTTAATAAACTTTTTTTATATAAAAACATTAATTTATGAAAAAATGATCCTTTAATAAAGATTAATAGATTAAATTACCTTAGGGATAACAGCGTAATTTTTTTTTAGAGTTCAAATCAAAAAAAAAGTTTGCGACCTCGATGTTGGATTAAAATTTATATTTGGTGTAGGAGCTAAATTAATTTGGTCTGTTCGACCATTAAAATTTTACATGATCTGAGTTTAGACCGGTGTAAGCCAGGTTGGTTTCTATCTTAATTTTATTAAGAATTTTTAGTACGAAAGGACCAAAATTTTATTAAATTAATTATTTTAGAATAATAATAATGTTATTTTGACAGAAAATTGTGTAAGATTTAGAATCTTTTTATGTATGTTATATACAAATAACAAATGATTTTTTTAGATAAGATTATAGTTTTTTCTTTGAGATTAATTTTAGTAGTGATAGTATTTTTGAGCGTTGCTTTTATAACATTATTAGAGCGTAAGGTCTTAGGGGGAATTCAAATTCGTAAGGGTCCTAATAAAGTTGGATATTTAGGTATGATTCAGCCTTTTAGAGATGCTTTAAAATTGTTTTTGAAGGAACAAACTTTTCCTTTAAAATCTAATATTAATTTATATTATATTTCTCCTATTATAAATTTATTTTTAGTGGTTATATTATGATTATCAATACCATTTTTAAGTGTAAATTTAAATTTTAATTTGTCGGTTTTATTTATTTTAAGAGTGTCAAGATTAGGAGTATATAGAATTATATTGGCTGGATGATCTTCAAATTCTATATATGCTTTATTAGGAGGATTACGGGCTATTGCTCAAGTTATTTCTTATGAAGTAAGATTAGTATTAATTTTATTATCTTTTATTTGTATAATTATAAGTTTTAATATTTTGGATTTTATTAAATTTCAAGAAATAGTTTGATTTATTTATTTTATATTTCCTTTATGTTTTATATGATTTATTACTAGGTTAGCTGAAACAAATCGAACTCCTTTTGATTTTGCTGAAGGGGAATCTGAATTAGTTTCTGGTTTTAATGTTGAGTATAGAAGAGGGGGATTTGCTTTAATTTATTTATCAGAATATGCAAGAATTTTATTTATAAGAATATTATGTAGAATAATTTTTTTAGGGGGTAATATTTGATCTTGAGTGTTTTATTTAAAGTTGAGTTTAATAGTTTACTTATGAATTTTAGTTCGGGGATCTTTACCTCGGTATCGTTATGATAAGTTAATAAATTTATGTTGAAAAAATTATTTACCTATTTCTTTAAATTTATTAATATTATTTTTTTCTATTATAATTTATATATTTTTAAATTTTTAACTTAATTATATATATATATATATATATAGTTTTTATATTATATTTTAGGTTAATATTTAATGTATTAAAGTTTATATAGTTTAGGATTTTTAAATATTTAAAATATAATTATTTTAGTTTAAGGAAATATTTTGAGTATAATTAATAATATAATTATAAATAAGGAAATATTTTAAGTACAATTATCTGTATAATAATTATAAATAAGGAAATATTTTAAGTACAATTAGTAATATAATAATTATAAGTAAGGAAATACTTTAAGTACAATTATCTATATAATAATTATAAGTAAGGAAATATTTTAAGTACAATTAATAATATAATTATAAATAAGTAAATATTTTAAGTACAATTATCTATATAATAATTATAAATAAGGAAATATTTTAAGTATTAAAGTTTAAATTATTTAAAGTTGGACATTTAGAGTTAGTAATTTAGGCTAAGGAAATATTTTAAGTACAGTTATAGATTTAATTTAGTTAAAAATTTAAAATTTTAAGTATATATTTATAGAATATTTATAAATATAAATTATTTAATTTATTTATATATGTATATATAATTATATTTATTATTAGTATATTATTATTAATTATTATTTAGTTTATATATTATTATAATTATTATTATTATTATTTTTTAACTTTTTAGGGAGATATTTTAAGTACTAATTTTTTAGGCTTAAGATATAATTGTACTTAAAATATTTACCTAAAAAGTTAATAGAAATTTGTATTTCTTTATTATACTTTCAAAGTATATACTTATTCAAGTTCATTAACTATAAATAGAGATATTTATTTCATATATTTATAAATAAATATCTTATTAGAAAGTAGGAAAAATAACAAATTGTAAAAAATTGCCCTAAGTTAATATAAGGATTTTCTACGGGGGATATGCCGATTCATGTTAAAATTAAAATGATAGATACAAATATTCAAAATAATATTTTATTAATAGGGTAAAAATTAATTCTTGAATTTTTATTATTAATAATTGGCAGCGTATATAAAATTATAATTGAAAGGAATATAATAATAACACCTCCTAGTTTATTGGGGATAGATCGAAGAATTGCATAAGCGAATAAGAAATATCATTCAGGTTGAATATGGATAGGAGTAACTAAAGGATTAGCTGGCGTAAAATTATCAGGATCTCTTAATATATAAGGTATGGTTAGAGTAATTAAAGTTAATCTAAAAATTATAATTAGCATTCCTAATAAATCTTTAAAGGAATAGTAAGGATGAAATGGAATTTTATCTAAATTATTATTTAATCCTAAGGGATTTGATGATCCAGATTTATGAAGAAAAAGTAAATGAATAATAATTAAGCTAAGGATAATAAAGGGGAGAATGAAATGAAAAGTAAAGAATCGAGTTAATGTAGCATTATCTACAGCAAATCCCCCTCAAATTCAAATTACAGCAGAGTTTCCTAAATAAGGGATAGCTGAAATAAGATTAGTAATTACTGTAGCCCCTCAAAAAGATATTTGTCCTCAAGGTAAAACATACCCAAGAAAAGCTGTTGCTATAGATAATAAAAAAATTGTTACTCCAATTAGTCATGTTCTTTTTAGATTTGAGGACCCGTAATAAATTCCTCGTCCAATATGAATATATATACAAATAAAAAATATTGATGCTCCATTGGCATGAAGAGTTCGAATTAATCATCCAAAATTAATTTCTCGACAAATGATTCTTACTCTATTAAATGCTAGTTCAGTGTGGGGATAATAATGTATAGCTAAGAATAAACCTGTAATAATTTGAATTAAAAGACAAATTCCTAATAAACTTCCAAAATTTCATAAATAGGAAATATTTGAAGGAGAGGCTAAATCAATAAGTGAATTATTAATAATTTTAAATAAAGCGTTAGATTTTCGGTAGGGTGAATTTATCATTAGAATATTTTACGTAGGGCCCGAAATTATTTATAGTAATTGTTACAATTGTAATTAAAGTTACTAATAAGTAAGTTATAATTATAATTAAAATAAAATTATTAGGATAATTAAAATATTTTCTTAAGAATAGTTCTATGTTGTGAGGATTAAATATTTCATTAGAATTTTTAAAATAGATAAAATAAGAGTCATATATATAAATTATTAAAATATTAATAAGATTAATAATAATAAAAGTAACTAAAATATTATAAAATTTTTTAAATTTATTATTGGAGGAAATTCTTGTTATATAAATAAAAATAATTATCAATGCTCCTACAATAATTATGAATAGAATATAAGATACTCAATAATTTAAATTTATTAATCCAATAATTAAGGAAATTATAATTGTTTGTAAAAGAATAATAATTCCCATTGAAATTGGATGATTAATAAGTAATACTATAATGGATAAGGATAAATTTATTCTTAATAAGAAATATATTATATCAGAAAATAGTTTAAATAAAATTTTAATTTTGGAGATTAAGGATAGAGTTTTCTTTTTCTGAAACTTAAAGAAATATTTCATTTCTGGTTTACAAGACCAGTATTTTAATTAAATTATTTAAGTTAAAATATAATGATAATTAATTTTTATATATTTAGAAGAGTAATGTTTATTATTGGTTTATTATTTTTTATTATAAAAAGTAATTATTTATTATTGATATTATTAAGATTAGAGTTTTTAGTTATTTCTTTATATTTTAATATAGGATTAGTATTAAGATTTAATTTAAGAGATTATTTTTTTTTAATAATATTTTTAACCGTAAGTGTATGCGAAGGTGCTTTAGGTTTAGCAATGCTTGTATTAATAATTCGAAGATATGGAAATGATTATTTAAATTCTATATTATTATTATGATAAAATATATTCTTATATTAGTAATATTGATACCTTTAAGTTATTTAAATATATTTTGATTGATTCAATTTATAATATTTATTATTAGTTTTTTTTTAATACTTGGATTTAGAATACAGAATTATATAATTAATATTAGATATATATTAGGTATAGATATTATATCTTTTTGTCTTAGATTATTAAGTATTTGAATTGGTTCTTTAATAATCATAGCTTCTGAAAATTTATATAGAAAAAATAAATATAGAGATCTTTTTTTATTTTTAATTTGTTTATTAATAATTTTTTTATTATTATCATTTATATCAATAGATTTATTTATATTTTATTTATTTTTTGAAGCTAGATTAATTCCAATTTTAATTTTAATTATTGGATGGGGTAGACAACCAGAACGTTTAGATGCTGGATTTTATTTGTTAATATATACATTATTTGGATCATTCCCATTATTATTAGGTATTTTTTTTATTTTTTATATATATGGAAGATTAACTTTTTTTAATTTAGAAATTTCTTTTAGATTAATTTTATATTTAAGTATAGTGTTAGTATTTTTAATTAAAATACCGATATATTTTTTTCATTTATGGTTATTAAAGGCTCATGTAGAGGCCCCAATTTCTGGATCAATAGTATTAGCTGGCGTTTTATTAAAATTAGGAGGATATGGGCTTATTCGAGTAATAATTATATTTTTAGATTTTAAATTTATAAATTTATTAATTATAAATATTTCATTGTTCGGAGCTGTAGTTATTTCTATAATTTGTTTACGTCAAAGAGATATAAAATTATTAATTGCTTATTCTTCTGTTTCTCATATGGGTTTAGCTTTAGCTGGAATTATAAGGTTAAGTTATATAGGTATAATTGGGGCTTTAATTATAATAATTGCCCATGGTTTATGTTCTTCTGGTTTATTTAGTATTGCAAATATAATATATGAACGAACAATAAGACGAAGAATTTATTTAAGAAAAGGATTTTTAAATATTATACCTTCTTTAAGCTTATGAATATTTTTATTATGTTCTTCAAATATAGCAGCCCCCCCCTCAATAAATTTATTAGGTGAGATTTTTTTAATTAATAGTTTAGTCAGATTTAGAAATTTGAATATATTATTTTTATTTTTAACTACATTTTTTAGAGGGGCTTATTCATTATATTTATATTCTTTTTCTCAGCATGGAAAATTTAGTTCTTATATTTTTAGATTTATAAATATAAATATTCGTGAACATTTTTTATTATTATTACATTGAATACCTTTAAATATATTGTTATTAATTAGAAATTTATTAATTTATAATTTTTAATAAACTTAAATATTTTATATAAATAAAATATTAATTTGTGGAAATTAAAGAAATGGAAACATTTTAAGTAATAAAAATTTGTAAAATTTATTCATTTTGGATTTTGATTTTTTCTGTATTATTAATTTTAATTAGTATAAATTTATTAATTAAGGATAAAGTTTATTTGTTAGAGTATGAATTATTAAATTTTAATTCCGTTTCTTTAATTTTTTCTTTATTAATTGATTGAATATCTTGTATATTTATAGGATATGTATTATTTATTTCCAGAATGGTAATTTTATATAGAGAAGATTATATAAAAGGAGATTTAAATATTTCTCGATTTATCATATTAATTTTGCTGTTTGTTATTTCTATATTATTATTAATTATTAGCCCAAATTTAGTGTCAATTTTATTAGGATGAGATGGCTTGGGCTTAGTGTCTTATTTATTAGTAATTTATTATCAAAATGTTAAATCTTATAATGCAGGTATGTTAACAGCTTTGTCTAATCGTATCGGAGATGCGGCTTTATTATTATCAATTTCTTGAATAATAAATTATGGTAGTTGATCTTATATTTATTATTTAAATTTTATAAAAAGAGATTTTTCTATACAGGTATTAGTATTATTTATTGTTTTAGCTGCATTTACTAAAAGAGCGCTCAAATTCCTTTTTCTTCATGATTGCCAGCAGCTATAGCTGCCCCAACTCCCATTTCTTCATTAGTTCATTCATCTACTTTAGTAACTGCAGGAGTTTATTTATTAATTCGATTTCAAGAAGCTTTTAGTAGAAGATTAATATTTTTAATATTATTTTTAAGAATAATAACTATATTAATATCTGGTATTGCAGCTAATTTTGAGAATGATTTAAAAAAAATTATTGCTTTATCAACATTAAGGCAGTTAGGATTTATGATAAGAATTTTATTTTTAGGTAGAGTAGATTTAGCTTTTTTCCATTTATTAATTCATGCTTTATTTAAAGCTTTAATGTTTATATGTGCAGGAATTATTATTCATAATTTTAGAGGATGTCAGGATATTCGTTATATAGGAAGATTAATTAATCAAATACCGGTTATTTCTAGAATTTTTTTTTTTAGAAATATAGCCTTATGCGGGATACCATTTTTATCGGGATTTTATTCTAAGGACTTAATTCTAGAAAGAATAAGAATAGGATATATAAATATATTTATATTTTTTATTTTTTATTTATCTATTGGTTTGACAGTAATATATACTTTTCGATTAATTAATTATTTAGTTTTAGGTGATTATAATTATTATAGTTTATGTTCTATTCAAGAAAGAAATAATTTGATAATAAAGAGATTATTTGGATTATTAATTTTTATCGTTATTAGAGGGAGGATGTTTTCTTGAATTATTTTTATTTATCCTATATATTTTTTTTTACCTTTAATAATGAAATTACTATCCTTTTTAATAATTTTATTAGGGATTTATTTAGGTTTTAAGTTATCAAAAATAAGAATTAATATAAAAATTAAATCTCTAAGGTTTCTTAATTTAGTGAAGTTTCAATCTTTTATATGAAATATACCAATTTTATCAACTTATGGGCTGAATCATTTAGTATTAAATTTAGGTCAAAAATTAAATTATTTAGATCAAGGATGAATGGAGTATTATGGAAGAAAAAAATTATTTTTTTTATTAATTAATTCTTCTAAGGGATTACAAAAGATTTTTATAGATAAATTTAAAATTTTATTATTTTTATTTTTAATTCTTATTTTTACTTTTATTTTAATTATTTAATTTAATAATTTAAATAGCTTATATAATAGAGCATAGTATTGAAGATACTAAGGAAATAATTTTATTTTTAAATAATAAATTTATAGATAAATATATCAATTTTACAGTGAAAATGTAATGTTTTAAATTAAACTATATAAATATTTCTATGTATATATATATATATATATATATATATAGAAATATAAACGCACTTAGCGCTTTGAACCTATGTTAGAAGCATAGTTTAAAGAATATTTCTTTAATTGGAGAAAACTCAATTTTATCATTAACAGTGATAGACCTCTATTTTGGTTTCAATTAAAGTAAGGATTATTCATCTAAATTTTAGGTCGAAACTAAAGGCAATTTTTTGCTTCATACTATTTTATAAGATAAATTTATGGAATATCTTTTAAATGCAAATTAAATGTTTTTCTTAAACTATTATCCTTTAGTTTGATCATTCTAATGCCCCTAATTTCCATTCGTGAAATAACCCCAGTAAAAGAATAATTAAAAAAAAACTAATAGAGTAAAATAATCTAAAAATATTTGAAAATTTTAATGAGAAAATAATTGGTAAGAGTAATGTTAATTCAATATCAAAAATTAAAAAAATTAGAGCAATTAAGAAGAAATGTAATGAAAATGGTATACGAGAATTATTTTTTGGATCAAATCCACACTCATAGGGCCTACTTTTCTCACGATCGATTAATGTTTTTATAGATAAAAAATTAATTAAGATTATTAATATTAAAATAACGATTATAATTATTAATGATAGATAAAAAATTATTATTATTATTTATACTAAAAATTTAGATTTTTTGATTGGAAGTCAAATATAATAATTTATATTATATAAATAAAATTATCTTCTTCATCAGTAAATAGATAAATATAAAAATAATCATACTACATCTACAAAGTGTCAATATCATGCGGCAGCTTCAAATCCAAAGTGATGAATTGAAGAAAAATGCCTAATAAATAGACGAATTATTATAATTAAGAGAAATGTAGTACCAACAATAACATGAAATCCATGAAATCCAGTTGCTATAAAAAAACAAGTTCCATAAATAGAATCTGAAATTGAAAACGAAGCTTCATAATATTCAAGAGCTTGAAGTAGAGTAAAGTAGATCCCTAGGCCAATAGTTCATATAAGTCTTTGAAGTGCTTGAGAATAGTTATTTTCTATTAATCTATGATGAGCCCAAGTTACTGTAATACCTGAAGATAACAAAATTAATGTATTTAATAAGGGGATATTTATAGGATTAAAAGTATTAATTGATTTAGGGGGTCATATTATTGCCAATTCAATATTAGGAGAAAGACTATTATGGAAAAATCTTCAAAAAAATGAAATAAAAAATAAAATTTCAGATGTAATAAATAAAATTATCCCTCATCGGAGCCCGGATGAAACTTTTAGAGAATGCAATCCTTGGAGGGTTCTTTCTCGTGTAATATCTCGTCATCATTGAAATAAAATTAATAGTATAGAAATTAATCTAAAAATCAATAGATCAATTTGATATAAGTGGAATCAAGAAATAAGCCCTATTAATAGATTTAATAAATTAAAAGAAATTAATAGTGGTCAAGGCCTTGGATTTACTAAATGAAAAGGATGATTTTGAGTTGTCATTAATGAATTTCTCTAGCATAAAGAGTAATAAGAATAGAAAATACATATGCTTGGATTAAGCCCCTCACTGCAGATTCTAAAATTAGTAATAAAATTTGAATAAAAATCAAAACATTAATTGTTAGAAAATTTATATATTGACCTATATTTCCTAATAAGGTTAATAATAAATGGCCGGCAATTATATTAGCCGTTAAACGAATGGCTAATGTTATTGGGCGAATTAAATTTCTAATTAATTCAACAATTACTAAAAATGGCAATAAGAGAGCAGGGGCTCCCATGGGCACTAAATGAGCTAATATATTTATTGTATTAAAGGTAATGCCAAAGATTATAAAAGTTAGTCATAATCTTAAACTTAAACTTAAAGTAATAGGTATATGGCTGGTTCTAGTAAAAATGTAAGGGAATAATCCTATGAAATTATTTAGTATAATAAAAATAAAAATTCTTAATAAAATTAATGTTGATCTTTTTATATTTTGAGGAAGCAGGATTTTTAATTCTTTATGAATTCTTCTAGTAAGAATAATTCAAGATATATTATAACGAGAAGGAATAAATCAGAAAAAAGATGGTAATAGAATCAAACTTAATATAATTCTTAGCCAATTTAAGTTAAATAAATTTGTAGAAGGATCAAATGAAGAAAATAAATTTATTATCATTTTCAGTAAGTTTTAGGTAAATTTAAATTTTTAAAATAAATTTTATTATTAATTTTAGGCAAATAAATATAATAAGTTAAAATAATAATAATAATAAAAATTCTAATTGTGTAAATATATAAAAATGATCAACTTAAAGGAGCTATTTGTGGTATTAAAAACTAACGGGGCGCAGATATTTTTAACTTGACAAGTTAATGTTTTATAATAAAACTAAGTTTTTCATTAGAAGTAATTTTTTAGTTTACTATAAATTGATTTAAGAGATCAATGCTTAAAATTTCAGCCATCTAATGTTAATTATTTTTTAATCATTTAAGAAAAAAATTAGAAGAGATTCTTTCTACTACAATAGGTATAAACCTATGATTGGAACCGCAAATTTCGGAGCATTGACCAAAGAAAATTCCGGTTCGATTAATAAATATATTTGCTTGATTAAGACGTCCAGGAGTTGCATCAATTTTTAGCCCAGCTGAAGGTAAAGCTCATGAATGGATGACATCTTCTGAAGTAATTAATAGGCGAATGTAAGTGTTAAAAGGAATTACTATTCGATTATCAACATCTAATAATCGAAAGTTGAAGTTATTTTGTGGAATTATATAAGAGTCATAATTGAAATTTTGTAAATCTGAATATTCATATGTTCAGTATCATTGATGTCCGATAATTTTAATAGAAAGGGCAGGTTTATTTAGTTCATCTATAATATATAATAATCGCAGAGATGGCAAAGCAATTATAATTAAAATTATAATGGGTATAATAGTTCAAATTAGTTCTATAGTTTGGTTTTGTAAAAAGAATCGATGGTTAAATTTATTTAATAAGTAAGATAATATAATTTGACTAATTAAAATTGTAATGATAATTAAAATTATTAATCTATGATCATGGAAAAAAATTAATTGTTCTATTAAGGGTGAAGTACTGTCCTGTAATGTTAATGTTTTTCAAGTAGACAATTCTAAAAAAAGATAAACTTTATATTAAGAGCTTAAATCTTATGCACTATTCTGCCATTTTAGAATTTAGTAATTAAAGGGATTTCATTAAATCTATGTTCAGCGAGTGGTAGTGATCTTAATCATTCAATTGAAGAGGAAAAATTTAAAGTAGTTAATGTTTGTCGGCTAAGAATTAAACTTTCTCAAATAATATAAATAAAGAATATTAATCTTAGTGTAGAGATTAATCTACCGATTGAAGAAATGATATTTCATTTAGTAAAAGAATCTGGATAATCGGAATAACGGCGAGGTATTCCTCTTAATCCTAGAAAATGTTGAGGGAAGAAAGTTAAATTTACTCCAATAAATGTTACAATAAAATGTCTTTTTAAAAGTTTATTATTGAGAGTTAAACCCCAGTAAATAACGGGTATCAGTGAATAAATCCTGCAATAATTGCAAATACTGCCCCTATTGATAAAACATAATGAAAGTGGGCAACAACATAGTATGTATCATGAAGAATAATATCAATAGATGAGTTAGCTAGGACTACTCCAGTTAATCCGCCAATAGTAAATAAAAAAATGAAACCTAATGATCAAAGTGTAGTTGGTTCAAAATTTAATTTAGTTCCATAAAGTGTAGCTAATCATCTAAAAATTTTAATACCGGTTGGAATAGCAATAATTATAGTGGCAGAAGTAAAGTAGGCCCGAGTATCAACATCTATTCCGATAGTAAATATATGATGAGCCCAAACTAAAAATCCTAAAAGACCAATAGCTAATATTGCATAAATTATACCTAA
>NW_026844276.1:0-10662 GCF_029955315.1 Cylas formicarius
TGCCCTAATGGATTTTCAGGATTTCTATAATTTACCGGTGGATGGTACTCTTAATAACGAAACCGTCGAACTAATAAATAAACCCCGATGTGGTGTAATAGAAAATGCCTTCACGACTGTTTCGCGATGGCAGAAAACGGATTTAAATTGGTATATTCAAGTACCGCCCAGTCACTATCAAGAGTTAAAAGTGCTGGCAACCGAGGTTTTTAAAATATGGAGTGATGAATCAAATTTAAATTTTTTCTTAAATTACTCAGAGCCGGATATAATGATTTTGATGTCTGACAAATATACTACCCACAGACAAAGCATAAGATGTAAAGGGAACGAATCCTGTCCTTTTGCTTTTGACGGAAGGGGTAACATATTAGGACATGCATTTTTTCCAAATCAACAACAAGAGTGCGTGGAAGTTCATTTGGATAAATCCGAAGATTGGTACTACGGTTTAGAAGTGCCTGCGCCCGGAGGAAAAACGAGCTTGTTTACTGTGTTGTTCCACGAAATTGGACATACGTTGGGTTTGGCGCACAGTAACGATCGCAATGCCATTATGTACCCTTGGTATAGCTTAAATTCTAAGACATTGTCATACGACGATGTTGCAGGTCTTCAACGTTTATATGGTAAAAAAACCACAACCACCGTCCGCGTAACAACTCCGACCACAACAACATCAACTACCACTACTACCACAACTACGAAACCTCCGATAGGGAAAAACGAAACAAAAGTACCAGATTTGTGTCACGTAAATCCATCCATATTTTTGGTTACGTCTAACCATCATATGTATCTATTTTACGACAAATGGGTTTGGATAATAAGATTAGGTGATAAAGTCTACATGGAACCTAAAATGATATCAGATTATGTCCCTATTTACGCTCCTATTTCGCATATCTACCAGAGACCCAACGGACAACTTTTGGTAGTCACCGGTGATTCGTTTTATTTACTTCACTTCCCGAGTTTCACGGTAGTGGGCGACCGACAAAGCGTCCAGCGACTGGGTGTGCCTGCGGGTAAAACAGTGAACGCTATTTTTAATACGTATGGCGGTCGAACGTATATATTTTACGGTAAACGCTACTATGCAGAAATAGACGAGTGTTCTTTGAGTGCGAGTGAACACGGTTTTACTACGGAACTGTTTCCGGGTCTGCCCGACGATTTGTCGGGCGCGTTTCGATACACCAACGGACATTTGTATTTTTTCAAAGAGAAAACGTATTACGAATACAACGAATTTTTGAATAAATTAACGAGAGTCGGTGAAATAGACTTGAGTCTTGTCGCAATTAATTGTCCCACAGAGAGTGTCTTTAAACAAATTAGGGATTTGTTAAGAAAGTTATCGATCTTTCACAACAATGAATAAGAAGTTAGTTTTCTTCGACGATTTTAGAAGCTTGGATACCGATCAACTTGAATTGATTCCTGTGCAACATTTCTTGGAGCATGTGAGACCGCACGATTTGTTAAATATGTGGCATAAGTTACCAGTACGACATCGCAACAATTTTGAATTGCAAACTCATTTGCCCTGCTTTGTTCACTATAACAGACCGGACAGCAAAATGCATATCGACGGCCCGGCACCTCCCCAGAATAAATGTCATTATTGTTTGAGTGTTATAAAAGCAGTTACCGAGATCTAGGATAGATTCATTCGGGCTAGAAACATGGTTTTGTTAAGTGCTCACTTTGTTTTGTTGTCGGCTGTGGTACAAAACGTTTTCTATATACATAAACCTAAGGATGTGATTGAAGCGTTCGTTTGTTTCAAAAATCATAATAATCGGTGCATTTGGCCCGATACGTGGACGCGTATGCAACTCGCTCAGGTCAACGGAATCGACAAGCTACAAACTTTTAGCGTGACATTGTCGAATAACACTACCGCAGATAAGCCGTATTTAAATTACAAGGTACGTTTCGTTTTCGCCAACCGGAGCTACGAAGACCACGGCGAATGGCAAACGATCGCTATCAAGAATTCCAATAACACCAGCGGCGGCGTTAACGACATTTGCGGTAACGAATACAACATCTCGGCAGGTCGAAAAACTATTTTAATCCCGCTATATGTAACTACGTGCGCTTGTTTGCTTCTTTTGGCAAAATGCTTATTCAAATTGACTAAATGTAAATATCTCTCTTAATTACACCGATAGTGGGGGGTTGTTGATATATAAGTACATTTGAATTTGATACCGAAGTCAGTCTGTTTGTCACAATGTGTAACAAAGTGGTCACTATCGATGAAAACACGATTTTCGAAATAAAGAATTCAGGTGTCCGTTTCATCTTCAAGAACAAGCACATAGATTTTCAAGTCCAGGATTTTTGGGATTTTTTGTTCTTTCTGGAGGACGAGGTGGGAGAAATCATGTTCTGGAACGACATAACAGTCTACATCGGGAGCAGTATCGAGGTGACCTATTCGAACGAAGAAGAGAGCTGTGAGTTGATACTGAAACAGGATCATGGCGACGAAATTATCCTCGACCGCGATGAAGTAGAAAATCTCATGGACCAGAAACACCGCTTGTACGAAGCATTACGTTGTCTACATATGAGCTAATAAATATTTACTATTGTATCTATAGTTTTTCTTTTATTAAACCGTGATTATTGAGACACTCTGTATAAGTCACTCGACTTGTTTACCGACGACCCGATCCACCGCGTCACCGCGCCACACCGTCTCCGCGCCGCACCGTCACCGCCCTCTACCGGGGGGGCCTACGACGGTCGGAGCGCGCGACATCTAGCAGCGACGGGCGGAACCGGGGCAAAACAGGACGCTACACAAGCTGGCGACATCTAGCAGCGACGGGCGGAACCGGGGCAAAACAGGACGCTACACAAGCTGGGTGGGGGGCGGAGCGCACTCTGGTAGACAGGGGGGACACTAGGACGCCACGCGCGGGGGGCCCCCGCTGCGGGGGGGTTAGGAAATTGAGGTTATGTACGGTTTCTGTTGCTTATATCGGCACTATACATCTACTAAGGTCAAAATTTTCAATATCAGTATCATCAGCAATCTATTGAATTTTTTGGTTATTAATTTTGGATCTTCGTATTTTTTTGTTTAATCGTTATAAATTTTGCTTTGTCGGTATTTATATTGAGTTTACAATTACAAATTACAAATCCAACTTAAGTGAATTTTTTGGTTATACATTACAAATTTTGTTTTATTGATATTTATTAGGAGTTTATTATAATATAGCCAACTTAAGTAGAGCTGAAGCTCTTGAATTTTGTTGTTTTTTGTTTGTATGTTTACATTTTGGATCTGCTTACTTTTTTGTTTAAACCTCACAAAATTTTTTTGTTGATATTTGTTTTGAGTTTATTCTACTTATAATTTTTTAATTATAAATATCATCAAGAAAATCAAGGAATTGTGCTTTATGTCCACCATTTTTCAGATTTAGTACATAAAGTGACCACAGTAGTCACTGTTTACATCATTTAACCAAACATATTGTCTCCTACCTGTTTAATATGACTTCATCATATTATCCAAATTAGTTAATATATGGCTTGATTTTTTAAATCAACTAATACCGTTGTTTCCAAAAGCCCTTCACCTACTACCCTAGAAACATAGTCAATAAAGTCCACACTTGCACCGAGTGTTGATTGATGTAAATCATAACTATATCTATAATTAGATAAAAAATTCAAATGAACATTATACTTTGCAAGCTCTGAGCATTACCAAAAACTATTTACAGAACTTTAGAAATAGGGCAACGGACTAATCTGCCTGGTGTGGAGGCAAATTATAAGAATACGACCAATATTTTGGGTATCAAAACATCGCTGGCCAGTTGGAATGTGGTTCTACTTAGCGACTGCTTTTTATTGGTACGTCCAGCGATTTTTTCCGATTAAACCGATTCAGAGAATTTGTTATTAGTGGTTTAATGCACTTTTAATTTGTAGGACAGACTTCTTTCTATCTATCACTGGTTGGCAATATATTTTTCATGTTTTAATTATTTATTTCTCCCTTCTAATCTTGTGAGATTGTAGCCTGGGCTTTTACTTTTAGTTTTTACTAAAAAAAAGTATCAGCCTGTAATTTAACTGTGCAAGCTTTATGTAGAAATGGACTCTGTCCGTAAAATGAATTATAAACAAATAAATAAATAAACATTTCTTAATTAATTTTTAAGTCACATTTATTGTTTTTTATTTGTTCAGGTATTTGTTTATACATTTTGCATTTTGAAGAGTAATCCATTCATTTTCACTTTATAAGTAGATGATATCAAAAACACTAAAAATTGCATTGATTCTCTTTGCAATATTAAAGGCATTAAAGGCAGATCTTTTTGCTTTTACCGGGAATAACCTATAGTGTGGGTATATCTTGGGTAATTCTGTACATCTATCCATTTATAAGAAAGCAGTAAAGCACGTGAGTTGGCCTTATTTTAATAAAACAAAAGCGAAAATGCGCATTTTGCATTTTCTCCGTGTTTTTACAGTTTTTACAACAAAATTGAAGATTGGAACCTGCCTTTTCCTGCCATATACCATCTCGAAAAGTTGATCCTCTTAAAAACAACAGCATCAATCCCCGTCCTGGATCATCTTTTTTTCAAATTGCCTATTTCTTTTAAATAAGCTGCTTAGTGATTTAATACGCGGTGGGGCAGGTTTGGCATTTTATTCGGGGCCTGTGCCTTTTCTCAGGAACTACTGATTTTAGAAAAAAAATACATTGGTTTGAATTAAATTTTAAAATTTATATTTTAAATATACGAGGTGTCCGATAAGTTTAACACCCTATGTATTTTGTTATTTTTATATTCAACTATATAACTTTTATAGAAACTGCTTATTCGAATTCTGTGTAGTTTAGACAGAAATTGAGGTTATATATTTTTTTATGCAAAACTATGTTCTTAGCAAATATGGTCTTCCACGGCTGGCAGTAATGACTACTTGATCAAATTTTAAACACATTTTTAGATGACTTCCTTCTAACGATCTGCGATGGATAGGTATTTTAAAATTATACAGCCTGTCTTAAATTCTTCTTCTTTCGATGCGTATCCACTAATGTTTCATTTCCGACAGTCAGAAGACCGATGATAGAATATGTCTGTTCTCGAGAAAGCTATACCGGTTGAAAATGCGACATTACGCCAATTGTTGTGTAATATTATTAATTTTATAATTTTCTCTCGTGGGTAAACCATTCGTGTCGCAATAATAAATATGCGTTATTATTTCACCTAAGTTACGCGGAAGTTGTTGATTACGGAGGCAGTTCATTCGCCATGATAATTGGATTTGTTTGTGTATAAATCTGTTGTCGAATCTGCTGAAAAGACTCTCGAGTGGATCGGTATATCCGACAAAATTTAAATTTAGATATAGATCACTAACAGAAAGCAAGCAAATCGAAAAAAATAAATAATACGCAATCGATTAATACGTAGTAAATAAAGCCGCAAGAAAAGAAATAAGAACTAGTCCCCATAAGCTATTTATAAACTTTAAATGAAAAAGCTCTCTGTAAATATTCCACTGCAACTTTTTGGCAGACTATTGACAACTTGTAGCAAAATTGTATTACACAGCCTTTTATTAGTTCTAATGTTGCCCAGTGAGCTTTTGGAGAATTTTCGTACACTTTATTTTTGTTACTGATTCTGCGTCTACCATTTGTAAAGCCAAATAAGCAGATGACTTAAATCAAATCCTATTCTTACCTGTACGGTAATAATAATCTCTTTAGTTTAAAGTATATTGTTATTTTACGACTCGAAAGTTTAAATATTACCTTTGGTCTTAGATGATTTAGCAAAAGAATCATTTTTGTAACTGAAAATCGAACTTATAATTTCGAAATCTCCCAAATGTATTCCCAATTTTGAGGTTATGACCTTCGAAATACATACAATTACATATTTCTTAGAGTGTTGTAGAGATTTATTTATTGAAGTTTATAAGAAATAGTGTAAGGTACTTCTGGAGCCTTGAAAGGGTTGTTAAGCTCATTTGTTTTGTATACATTTGATAAATATTATTTAGAGATCTCCTATTGTGGTAATGTCACACCTTTAGTTATCATGATAGTTACTTTAGATTTTTGTGTTTTATTCACTTCAGTACTCATTCAGTACACTGGGCATCAATTCATATTATTTAAACTTAAATGTATCTAACTGTACATTTATGGGCTATAAATATCAATTTTTCTATACATAATATAATATCTAATATGACCTTTCCGATTAATATTCACCTCAATAAACAACCCAAGACATTTTATCTTTGTCACTTGTTCAGTATTTAAATTATTTTAACTCTTTGTCCTTGTATTTGTTTATTTTATTCTCTGAAAATGAAAAACTTTTTGAATATTTACTTTTTATGTGTTAATGACCAGTTGGTGTACAATTTCAAATTAGCATTTACTCGTAAGGGTATGCTAATTATTACCACTGTATATGAAAACAGTTGAGCAATTGAGCCAAGTACTGAGCCAAGCGGCCCACCAAGCTGACTTGGCTTATTTGCACTGGTAAATTCCCCTAGCTTAACCTACTGTTGTCTCTCTAATAAAAGCGATCTCCTTAGAGTATATATAGCCTCCCTGATGTCCATGTTGTTCAATTTATACGACATCAAGTGCATTCTTGAGATCTGGAGGAAATTAAGATCAAAACTAACAAAAATAAAGAGAACCATTTAGTATCTTCTGTAGACTAACAGTGTAGAGCATATAAGAATTTCTTAAAATATTTGCTAACTAACCAAAAGTTAGTCAGCACTAACCAAATTCTAATCTTTGGTTGTTTTAAAATTGCCTTTTTTGATTTGTTTATTTTTTTGGTTTTTCTTTGTTACGGTTACATATCTAAATCATACAGCATAAACTATATGAGATACAGCAGTTTTTTTCCAACGAACCATATTTTTGGATAATTTATGAAGTAGGTCAGTTTAAAATAAACATATTCTGTGAGATCAAATTTGCGTATCTGCGAAATAAACAAAAATGGACCCAGATTTTGATATACGAAAAGCAATTGTTAACTGCCATCACCAAGTTTTTTAAATTCCTATTTGAAACACCGCATTTTTTGGAAAAATTCAACAAAATCTTATTTTCCCCGAAAAACATTAAACTTTTTGGACTTTCAGTAATTTTAAGTCCCTTTGAAATTGAACTTTATCAGAAAGACCATCTTCAATTAGTGTGACAGACTGGTAAACACAAAATTTGTAAATATTATTAGGATTAAAATTATTTTAAAGTGTAAAGGGTGGCTCAAAAAAGCCTAGCGAATAAACATTTTTTTTAAATAGAACACTCAATTTTTAAATTTTGCTTTGAAATTCTTTAATTTTTTTAATAATAATAAAACATGTTTGAGCATAACAGTTTTTCCGATATTTTAATATTTCTATAAAAATAATAGTTTTCACACTTGCAGAAAAATAAGACCTTTACACTCACTCATATTTGATGTTGGCGATGACGTAAAGGGTATATGCAACGAAATTTGAATTAGATGCTACAGGGTGTTCAAAATGAAACAAATGTAATTGGATCATTTTTAATTGAAAAACCATATAATTACTATTTTTCTGAAATATCTTACAAAAATCTTTTATTAAGTATGCAATATACCTATTTTTAATACTTTGCGTCTTATTTTAACTTTTCCAATATTCCTTTCTTTCTAAGTCTATTGCTATACCATTAGCTGACCTAGACAAAATGACATTGATAGATTTTTACCTGATAACTGAGTAAATAAATTCATAAAATTAATTGTGATATTTAAGAACACACCAGGAACTTTTTGAGTCTAGACCATAATTTTGAACAAAGGGTAAACTTCTGGAGCGATCTACTTTTAAAAATAATGACGCAATTTTTTTGCAACCATTGGAAACACTATTTGGTTAAGCTATGTATTATTATTGATGAACAAGTTGTGGAATTTTAAAAGGAATTTAAAATTAGAGTGTTCTATTTAAGAAAATGTTTGTTTTATTCGTCACACTTATTTGAGCCACCCTGTTTACTGTAAAATAATTTGAAATTGTGCATCCCAACAGTCTTTACAAGTTCCGTATTTCCACATAACTTTTGAAACCAATGAAATAATGAACTATCAGGTTAAAATATCTTAAAATTAGTTTTTCGGGTGCATCAAATTTCCAGAATGATATGCAAATGTTTCGTGTGCAAATCGATCAACCGGAAAATATGCAGGATAAAAACATCTCGAAAGATGCAACGAAACTGATTTAAATGTAATATCATGAAACTATACTCACGTTTTGTTGGGAAATTTCCAATTTTTCGCCTCTCACTATTTAGGAATCAGATTTACTACATTATCAAAAATCCGTTTGCGTTTGTTTTCTCTTATCGGTCGAATTCGGCCAAGTTCTACTGAACCACGTGGTACTACCAATGCGCGCAAGCCGACCGCATCTTTCACTTTCGAGAGACGTTTGATCACTGAATTGTTTATAAACCGATTCTATACTCACCCACTCCATTTCCAAAATTTAAATCGCGTAGATTCTCTCGCATTTCAGTAGTCACGGTACGATGCGTGCATTTTAGTGTCTGCTCTAAATTGAGATTGGGGTTATCAAACAATAAATATGTGAAGACATCATGTTAAATACATAAAAGCTACAGCAAGAATCCCTAACTTCTACCACCATTGTACACAGTGACGAATTAAAAAACTTCAAAAGGAACCCCCCATTATGAAAGAGATAGATGAAAAGTGTAGCGGGTGTGTGGGAACCAAAACTTCAAAATTAATAGTTTGCTAGTTATCAACCAAAGAATCAGCTTATTGTATTGAAGAAGCATTGTAAATTTTGCTAGCCTTTGGATCGTATAATACAGACAACAAGTGGGTACTGTCAATTGTAGGCTAGGTTTTAGTTTAATGTTACAACTGTATTTTAAAAAATCAACTGACAATCGTATACTCGGTTATATAAAAATTGGTTAAATGTCTGTAATGCTGATCTTCTAGATGTAGAACTGAAATTGACTACTTTTATGAAAGAGTATATAAATTTTTTAATGAATGCTTTCCTCGTAAAATAGCTTGCATCAAGAAAAAAAGACATCTTTAATCGCCAAAACTGAATCATATTAAAGATATGTATGATGTATTGCTAATGTTATGATTCTTTTGATTCTTAAAGTAGCTTGTAGTAACAAAAAGCAAATGTACTAAACATAGATTTGGCGTATTGCTAATTATGTCAAAACCAAATAATATCTATATATCCTCTTAGAGAAACATTAAAAGATTATGGTGAACTTCGCACTGAAGAAAAAAAGCAGTTAGTTCGGATAATAAAATGAAAACCGTGTGGTCAATTTGTGTCGAAATTGCAGTTAAGAGCAATTTTCCTTAGAGCATCCCAAAAAAATTTCATATGAGTTTAACAAGTAATAGATAACTGAAATCTCAGATATTTTGAATTCGCAAGCTCAGATTCTGTCTCAAAACAATATCGAATCACTTTGTCCCTGTGACACAAAATGAGTTATTGGCAACTTCAATCCGACTTCAATCCAACTTCAGTCCAGGTACTATAGTAAAATTACCAATACGAGAAATACCACAAGTTTTGTGCTACTTAATAAATAATTCCATGAAGCAAGCGGTCTTTAAAGAGCAGCTCAATTTAGCTTTAATTAAATCCGTGCAAAAAAGAACTATCGACTAGTGTTTTTCCCAGTTTCTCTAAGCTAAGAACAATTGACAACTAGAGCCGTTATTTTTTAATTTACTAAAGTAATTTTCGAAGAATATGAGAAGAAAAACCTAACCGTAGGCTTATATTTAGATAATTTCTTGGTTAGTTTGCTTGTTGAAGACGACACAAACACCCTAGTACCTTGTGAAAACATATCAGAGGTAATAAATAAAACCGAAAATGAATTTGAAGAAATAAATAACAGAATCACTCTCTTTTATGATTATGTAGGGCTCATCGAAACTACAAATTTCAAAATCAATATTTACAATGAGAGAATAATATACAAATTGTATTCACCAAATTAAACAGCATATGGCATAATACTTTATATATAACATATATTTATATATATATATATATATATATATATATATATATATATATATATATATATATATATATATATATATATATATATATATATATATATATATACAAAAAAATAATATACAAAATATATAATATTTGCCTTCTGGCATACAAAAAGTTTTTAGTGTACAAAAGAGGAGTATAGGAAGCTTTGAGCAATTGCAAATAATGACGGTGTGTGCTATATTTACGAATATTAATGTTATTCAGGAATAAAAATGAGTTCACTGGAAATATATTATACAATTATAACACTTGATCCCAGAATATCATGCTAACTAATCATAGACTTTGGATGTTTGAGAAAGGACCTTATGATGAGTGAATTGGAATATATAATCATCTACCCAATTCTGGGAAATTAACTCTATCAGAAACTTTAAGAATGTTGTCAAGGAAATGAGTGATATTAGAACCACATTCACTTGAAGAATATATTCGTGAATTTCATGGATTAACCGTTATTGTAACATTTGTATTTTTATTTTCGTAAGAGTGAACTAA
>NW_026844277.1:0-5803 GCF_029955315.1 Cylas formicarius
AGTCAGGGAACGGGAACAAGGTATGTGCTAAAGCCGTGTTAAAATTGGCAACATTCCGACTAATTTATTACATGGCAGATTTTAATTTCTTATTTTATCATTTATAACAAAATGTTATCAATTTAAAAATGTCAGTTGAAGTAGTATCTCAGGAAGTAGTTGGAATTTTCTGAATTTCAAAACGGACTCAAAATAAACTTTTTTGCTCCATTTCACCGATTTCATTAGTTTTAGTTACAGAGTTTACAATAGTGAAAAAGCGAATTTGTGACATCCCGTGTATAGGATGTCTGTAAAGAAGGGTACATATTTTTTGAATCACACTAATTTGATTCAGCTATCTTTGGCTAAATTCAGAAGCCGATATTAATAAACATAAAGAGTCAAGGTTGAGAATTAGAATTAGTAAGTTTTTTGAGAAGAGAAACAATAACCTTGTAACAATGCCAAAAAGAAGAAAAACAGAAAAAAAGACAATAAATTTAACGCCAACATTACATTTAATAACCAGGCATACTTTTTTGACGTTCTTTAAAAGTTATGTAAAACTAAACGTTACTGAATTGAATTACTTATACCGAAAACTTGTTCTGTTAACGCATTCTTTGCCAGACACGACGCATCTATTAGTCAATACTCAATGTATGGTAAAGCGTGCCCTCGCCTTAACATAACCCCACAACATATGTATAAAATTCAAACATTTCTTACCATCACTTGGCCTTGGCCGAGGGCCGTCGAAAGATTTTTTGTAAATCTTCTTTTCCGAAGGCTCAGTCTTTTGCTTGCGGTGAAGTTGGGTAACCAATCCTTGGAAAAAGGAACTTATATATTATTTAAAGGTTTAGAGAAATGCATAATTATTTAAAAAAAAAACAATACGTAAATAATATTTATGTATTTGAAACAATAACATTTGGTTAGATTTTATTAAAATTCCTGGCAAAATTTTAAGTAAAATAAAACCTTAAGGTAAGATGATTATTTAAAAAATAAAACTTGCAAACGTTTCTCTAATAAACTTGTCCATATTTATTACATCGCACTTGCAATGTTTCACCTTTTGAGTCGTCTGACCTTTCCCACATCTTTTAATCACTTCTTCGGAGTTGTTCTCAATTCAGATCATTTATCTTGTTTTACGCACATTTTATGTTTTTATGTCACTTTGTCTTTAATTTGACAACTCTAACTTTTTTATCATTACCTATACTTTCTAAACTTTTTGCATAGTGAAATAATATAGATTCAAAGTAATCTCCTCACTAAAACAAATTAAAAAACCAAGAATTGGATTAATTTTAATTTTTTTGTCTATCCTTATACATTATTTTATTTTGATTATTTAGATGAAATTTATTAGCGTGAACCATATTTATCATGACTTTCCGTAATGGTATTATTTAACATCAATTTAGGGACCAAATTACATTAGGTCGTCGTTTTTGGCATATAATACCTTCGAAAATATCTTATTAAACAACGATCATACTCATTTTGATCAGATAATTCAAAAAATACTGCAATATAAGGCGAGAAAAAAACCTGTTAATATTTATTTAAAAACATCCCAGCAGCGTGCTTGGTATTTATTGAGCATTGAGTATTGATGATATGCGTTTATTATATTTGACTTGCTATGCATATCATTTTTTCAAAGAACCTTCCACAGGCTACTGCAATACTTTTTATAAAACTTCTGAATTCCTCCTGTGTCTGTTTTTGTTGACTCGAACTAGCTAACGTTTCGCCATTCGTCCTGTTGGCTTCTTCAGAGCTTGATTGAAACTGGCTCGCATTTTACTCTGTACCTGCTTTTATAGTGCTTGAGGGGGGCTGAGCCAAGTGAGCGGCAGAAACACCGTCTTGGATGACTGATTCCCATATTGGTGACAGGTAAAGACCTGAGTCGCGGTTAAGATTGTTAGGTTGCTTATAGATTTCTATAGACTCTCGGATTTTCCGTTGGTAGTTCTACCAAATGCGAGCCAGCTTCAGTCAAGCTCTGAAGAAGCCAACAGGACGATTGGCGAAACGTTAGCTAGTTCGAGTCAACAAAAACCGACGCAGGAGGAATCCAGAAGTTTTACATTACATTTTTTAAAAAAACTTAAACCGAAACCATGTGTAAGCTACAGACTGATAAAACAAATAATATCTCCAAATCATTACGGGTTTCGTTGAAAGTCATTATATATAAAACGCCTTCCAGAAGGAGCGTCATAACTTGCGAAACGTCAGCAAGTTTGACGCAGGAGTTCAGAAGAAAAATAGCTTTTGTGGCACAATATTTATAAACAATTTTACCAGTGACATACGTACGAGTTTTCGGCTAAAAAATTATTGTTTGATCCAAAAAATCTGGTGTAAAGGGGATAAATCGTAGACATAGAATGAACTATCTTCTTATATTCACATAGAACACTGCTACTTATTACAAACTTCAATCAAGTCATGAACTGTTTGTGCACAAGCTCTAATAACAAAAGGAAATTTATTGCGTTTTAAATAAATGACCATTCAACAATAAGGTAATTCATGTCGCAAAATCCCTGAAAAAAATACAAAACAAGTCAAAATGTAGTATTTACCTTTCCGTTTCCGACGCGACTTCGCACCGAACGGTTTATACTTGCACTTTCGTCGCGCCAATAGCCAAGTCCAATCTCCCGCGCACTCCAACACGTGCCGATGAAGTTCACCCAAAGAATTGCACCGTTTCCCGCACTTCGTACATGTTCTGGCCTCGCTCCGTTTCCACTGCTTGCATTGCACCGTATCCTCGACCACGCCCACTTTTCCCAACACCGGAATACTCAAATGGCGATACAGTTCGCTTTGATTCCCCACGAACTCGTAATGTTGCACCCACACGTTCTGATGATGGACGCTCTTGTGCTCGAGTAGATATTTGAGGTTAGGAAATCTGCGGGCGCACGCTCCGCAGATATAGATACGAGATCTCGCCCATTCGCCCGTTAGCTCGACTAGTTCGTCTTTACCGCGCGCCTTGTTCGTTGGCAGTTCGAAATTTTCGGTCTCCTGTGACGAGCATATCAACGCTATTCTGTCCGACCTGTCTATGTCTCCTTCGCTCGGAAGAAGGGACGTTTGACGGAGGTTTAAATAGGCCGGAATATCTCTGCGGTCAATTTGTTTCTCCACACTCGTCAGCGGCAGAGGGTGGTCATCTTCGATACCCTCGAACGTTCTTTTTAAGAGATCATTGAGCACTTCCCGGACAACAGAGAAGATTTCCTCGCTTATGTAGCAGTCGGAGGAGGAGTTTAGTTTATCAAACGCCGCCCGCTTGCACACCTCCTCTTTCAGATCTTCGAAGGGACCCCGCCTGTCCAAGATCCTGTTGAGTTCCTCGCGTTTGATTTTACTTTTGTACTCGTCACCCTCCGTATACTCCTGCATTTCCTTTGACGATTTTTTCTCATTGATCATCTTCTGCTGCCGTTCTTTGATCACTAACTGGGTCCACATGTCCAGTTTGCTAAGATCGCGGTTTTCCTTCTGCCTTAATATGCTCGCTTGGTATTTGCGCCGAGTGAAGTACTTGTAATGGATCTCGTCATTTTTGATGGGCGCCTTCTTCTTAGACGGCTTCGAGCCGTACTCGATCTGCGATTCAAAATCTTCACCAAACTGCGAATTCAACGAGAGCGCCGCCACTGGGGTGACAGCGTTTAACGACAACTCGCATCCGTAGTTCTCGGATGTCGAATTTTGAAGGGTTTGAGCAACTGGTGAGACTTTTTCGAAATTCGATATACGGTTCTCGGATTCCTCGTTCTTGAATAGTTTTCCATCAATATGATGTAACAAATTCTCCTCGATATTGCATTTTATCCGATTAAAAAAAGCTTTATCGAATACGTCATCGAACGTCAAAGAGCTGATTTTCAAGTTGTCAATCGAATGATCAGTGATCTTCTTGATTCGGTAGAAGTTGTCAAACTCTGGGTAAGGATTGATACAACCGGACTTGGTTTTTTCCGGCATCTTTGTACTATTGGCCAGGTCGGGCTTGTTATTGATCGACACCTTCTTCTCGCGCTTGCCTTTTTCTGTATCGACTTCTTTACTTTGCGCTTGCAGCCGCTTGCTCCTCTTTAACGTCGTGACTTTAGTCGTTTTGAGGCTGAAAGATTTGCGCATGTCTTTGATTGAAGGCGATCCTTTCTTTTTCACGCCCAACGGCTTCTTGAAATCTTGAAACCCAGAGTCTTCCAGTTTGGTTTTTGAGCGACTTCTGGTGATTTTGGGGGCGACGCTATCCTCATCCTGCAGACAATAAAACCGATTTACTGACCGTAGAGGTATTTAAAAAATTGTGCAGAAAAGCCATTATAAGCTAGTATCTGTAGGCTGAATTTAACCAAATGAAATGAACATTTAAATCCAAGTAGTGTAATGACGTTTTGGTATTAAGCCACTTCCAAGACACCACAATGGCTCTAGAGAAATCATTAATCTTTGAAATACCTATTAAATATAATAAATAACATATTTTTAATAAAATTTTTTTAAATAAAATAATTATACAACTACACAGTGATTAATCACTAAATTAGATAAATTACTGAAACTTCAAGAATATTTTATCTAATCATAGAAAAGTGAATCGTTTCCGAGATAAAAAAAATGTTAAAATTTTGCTTTACAATTTCGGATTCCGAATAATAAAAAATATTTGCCAATTGCAGAGGGTTTAGTTTTGGCTCAGTTTTAAGATTTACTGTTAAAAAAGTGCATTCGTGTCATTTAAACACAGACCACCGTAATTTTAAAATAAGAGGTGGGCACATTTTTGCAATGATTTAAAACAAACGACAGAAAGATCAGCATTTTGAACCATAATTCTATGTATTCCGAAATTCTTGCGTGCCAAATATGACAATACAATCCGACTTATCTCAATCCAATAGTAGATAATGCCGGAGATACTGAATGTCAAAGGTTCAAAAGTTTGTTTTAGTTTTTCATAAATAACACAGGTCTACAAAATTAAACTTGATGTTTTTATTTTGAAAACTAATTTTATATAATTTTGGTAGGCTGATTTCAAAAATTCTATGCGTTTATTTGAATCGCGTAAAGGTTTTTTTTGCAAATATAAAGGAAAAAGGAAATATGGAATCCTAGTTTAAAAAAAGTGAAAAAAAAACTTTACTCAGACTTTGAGTGAAATCTTTATCTTTTTGTCAGAAAGCTGCGTTTTCTGGACATTCGGCTGTGTGTTTTTAAGAGTATATCCCGTTTTAACATGCAACAGTGGTCCGCCATCATCGTTATGCTCCATCTGCCTTGGTATCGCCGCTTCATTTCCTTAATGTCCTGGTGAATACTCTCTCCTTGTTCTTCGCTAACTGCTCCAAGATTTCAGGAAAATAGTTGGAGTGTGAAAACAGGAAATGCCCTTTCAAACTCATATTACAACCTAGATGAAAGTGTTGTAACATATTTTGAACAATACTTTCGTTGTTTCCGTCCTTAGAGTTCCCAAGAAACTTAACAATTACTTCTTTAAATGAAACCCTGGTGTTTTTCTAGACATTGGTGTTTTAAAAATCCTTGTCTTTGCATAATGTTCTTATCTGCGGCCCAACAAAAATACCTTCTTTTATCTTGGTATCAGATATGACTGGAAATTTCTTGCACAAATATTTGAAACACTGTCTAGGTCTTTAACAAACTGCTTTATTAAGTCAATTTTGATATCAAGAGCAAACAGTAAAACTTTTTTGAGGTCAACTAATACATTTTTGCTACCAGGTGTAAAGCTTCTTCTAGG
>NW_026844278.1:0-2500 GCF_029955315.1 Cylas formicarius
GGACAGGCGGCTTCTAGCCGCACGAGATTGAGCAATAACAGGTCTGTGATGCCCTTAGATGTTCTGGGCCGCACGCGCGCTACACTGAAGGAATCAGCGTGTCCTCCCTGGCCGAGAGGCCCGGGTAACCCGCTGAACCTCCTTCGTGCTAGGGATTGGGGCTTGCAATTGTTCCCCATGAACGAGGAATTCCCAGTAAGCGCGAGTCATAAGCTCGCGTTGATTACGTCCCTGCCCTTTGTACACACCGCCCGTCGCTACTACCGATTGAATGATTTAGTGAGGTCTTCGGACCGATACGCCGATGGCGTTTCGGCGTCGTCGATGTGTCCGGGAAGTTGACCAAACTTGATCATTTAGAGGAAGTAAAAGTCGTAACAAGGTTTCCGTAGGTGAACCTGCGGAAGGATCATTAAAGTGATAATAAAAATTACACAGTTTGTCTTTATTTAGTCGAACGAATTTTTGTCGCTGACGCTCGGTCGAAAATATCTCGCGTCGATCTTTAAGTCGGCCGCGATTAAATTCGACGACTACGACGACCACTCGACCACCGTAAAAAAGGGGAGAGAGGAGTAGGAGTAGGAGGAGCGCCGACAAAATTCCGGGTACCTAGACGGAACTCGAAGCGCGAAACCTAGTTTCGCGCTCGCCGTCGACAAGGTGTCAAACGATATTCGCCCGGAGCACCGAAAAGTACTTACACCCACCCGCGACCCGCGAGGAGGTGTGTATATAAACTTTAAACCGGCGCGGGTCGTCCGAACGCGAACGCGCGCGCGCCTACCGTCTGAATAATAAAGAACAAAGGGCGCGCGGCGAAGTGTTCCGTCGGATAGACCGGCCCGAAATCGAACTTTTTTTTTTTTTTTTACGTCGAAAGGTATATACCTCGCCTTCCGTAAAAAAAATGTATGTGTCGATAACAACGCCGACGACTCTTTTTCGGAGACGAAAAGCGTTAAACCGATCGAAAAAGATTACCCTAAACGGTGGATCACTTGGCTCGTGGGTCGATGAAGAACGCAGCTAATTGCGCGTCAACTTGTGAACTGCAGGACACATGAACATCGACATTTCGAACGCACATTGCGGTCCTCGGATTCTGTTCCCGGACCACTCCTGGCTGAGGGTCGTATCCAATTTAAAGACTGCTCGGTTTTTTTCGCCCGCGAGGCGCGAGAAACGTCGGAGCGAGTTGGACGTGTAGCGCGGGAAGGAGTGAGGAGCAACAGCACGTTCGCGCTTAGCGCGCGATCTCTCTCCTACCCGGTCTCGCGACGTTTTAAAACGCGAAAGCGAAACTCCGGCCGCGTTCTAAGGAACGCGACCGAGTTTGCGAACGATCGACGCACCGGTTCGTCGCGTCGCGCTCGCTTAAAAGCGCGAGAGACGAGCGTAATTAAAACCGCCCGCGTATGTCGCAGGTCCGCGCAAAATTGACGATCGTCGTGTCCGTTATTTTCTCGATAAGAAGAAAAGGTGTCCGACGTCTGATCGTTTGCGGCCCGCGTAACGAGTGGTGGATATAGCGGTTTTAAATATAAACGCTGAACCGTTTCGAAATTCACGTCTACGTTTTATATATATATTTATATATATATATATATATATATATATATATAATGATTTTATCGATCGACCTCAGAGCAGGTGAGACTACCCGCCGAATTTAAGCATATTAATAAGCGGAGGAAAAGAAACTAATTAGGATTCCCTCAGTAGCTGCGAAGCGAACAGGGAAGAGCCCAGCACCGAATCCCGCGGCCGATACCGGGGCGCCGGGAAATGTGGTGTTAGGGAGGTTCCGTTATCCCGAGATCGTCCGGCGCGTCCAAGTCCTTCTTGAACGGGGCCACAGCCCATAGAGGGTGCCAGGCCCGTAGCGACCGCCGTCGATCGCGGGAGGGATCTCCTCAGAGTCGGGTTGCTTGAGAGTGCAGCCCTAAGCGGGTGGTAAACTCCATCTAAGGCTAAATATGACCACGAGACCGATAGCGAACAAGTACCGTGAGGGAAAGTTGAAAAGCACTTTGAAGAGAGAGTTCAATAGTACGTGAAACCGTTTAGGGGTAAACCTGAGAAACCCGAAAGGTCGAAGGGGAGAAATTCATTCGCGTTTCGGAGTCGGCGCGAGACGTTCGCGCGACGGGGAGGACGGTTACCCGTTACCTTTTCCGCGCCTTACGTTTTTCGACCCGGCATCGAACGCGTGCACTTTTCTCCTGGTAGGACGTCGCGATCCGTCGGGCGTCGGTCTAAGGTCCGCGGCGGAGCCCGCGCGGTTTTCTCGAATCGCGCGGACCCGCGGTATCCTGACCGACTCGCTCGACGGTACGAGAAAGGTCACGGGTCGCTTTAAAAGCGTTCGACTCGCGGCAAGCGCTCCGGATACTAGTCGGCTATCGGACCCGGTGCCGGTACCGACCTCCGGTGACTGTTGGCCTCGAAGTTCTCGAACCGACCCTCGCTCGTAAAAAAGCGTGACCGATCTGCGACG
>NW_026844278.1:7500-15094 GCF_029955315.1 Cylas formicarius
GGCGCCGCCGGAACGGCGGTAGCGGCGTCGATTAAAACCAAATCGCCTTCGAAAGCCAAAAAATCAAACAAGGGACCGACGAAGAAACCGAAAGCGCCCCAAAACCCAAAACGGCAAAATCGCCTCCCGTAGCCGCTTCCGGCAAAGTTAAAAAGCCCGTCTCGCCCAAAAAGAAGAAATGAACCGCCGAGAGAACGTCGATGGGTGTTTAAAAAAAAAACGAAATTTTCGAAACGGTTCTTATCAGAACCACAAAAAAAATCGCTATCGAATTCGTAACTATCTTCAAAGGCAAACTCGAATCCGGGCGTCTCGGGGGTAAATAGAAAACGATTTCTTTAAAAATATATATAAGTATAAATTTATTAAAAAATCTCGAAAAGGACTTCTCTTTTTCTTCTTTTTTCTCTTTTCCATTTCGGATCTCCCTACGACAAACTTATTCTAACTTATCCGCCGGCGAATTTTAAACTGCATCTCGTTTAACAACGAAGCGTAGTCGATTCCGACGACGATCACGCAAACATTAAGAGAAATATCCCCGCGAACGTATTTATATGAGAAGAAAGTCCGTTGACAAGCTCCTCCCACCGAAAAGCGAACAGGGGGCGGAGCTTGTTGACCGACTCCGTCGCGATATAAATACGTTCGCCGGGGTTTTTTCTCATTTCGATCGCGAAGACCGCTTTTCTTTGTGAATAATAATGCCTTCGAAAACCGGTGGAAAAGCCGCCGCGAAAAAGCAGAAGAACGAAAGCCGTCACCAAATATACCAGAGGTCGAAATAAAAACTCGTCCGGTTTTACAAAGCAACGGGGAGTGGGGGGGGTTCTTTTCAGAACCACTAATAATTTTTTTTAAAGACGTCGTTAGTTGCGAAAAAAAAAAAATCCAACCGGGCCGTTCTCAAATAATTAATAAATGAAAAAGTTTTATTTTTTATTTTCAATTTTTAACGAAATCTTAAAGGAAAATGATTTGTGGTTCTTAAAAGAACCGGTTTGTTGTTAATAATAATAAAAGAGATTATTATTAATCTTAAGCTCTCTCTCCCCTGATACGCCTCGCCAATTGAATATCTTTCGGCATGATCGTTACTCGTTTGGCATGAATGGCGCACAAATTTGTATCTTCGAAAAGACCGACGAGATAAGCTTCGCTCGCTTCTTGCAACGCCATTACCGCGGAACTTTGGAAACGCAGATCCGTTTTAAAGTCTTGAGCGATTTCTCTGACCAGTCGTTGGAACGGTAATTTTCGGATCAATAGTTCGGTGCTCTTTTGATAACGTCTAATTTCTCTCAAAGCCACGGTGCCCGGTCTGTAGCGATGAGGTTTTTTAACTCCTCCGGTTGCCGGTGCACTTTTTCTCGCCGCTTTGGTCGCCAACTGCTTTCGGGGCGCTTTTCCTCCGGTCGATTTACGAGCGGTCTGCTTGGTTCTGGCCATGATAATAAAACACGTTCGCGGACGTACTAGAACACCAAATCACTAACACTCGTCGACAGATAATGGCCGCACGAACGTCCGTCCGTTTAATTTGTACCCGAGCGTTTTCTCTTCTCATTGGTCCAATCGACCTTTTTGGGCGTGGCGAATTCCGACTCGACAAAACCGAAGCGCCGGACCGTTTTCGGTCAGTTGATCGTGGCACTTCGGACGGTTTTGTTTGTTATATATCGATCAGAGAACTCGGCTCGTATTAAAAATGACCGGTAGAGGGAAAGGCGGCAAAGGTTTGGGAAAAGGTGGTGCAAAGCGACATCGCAAAGTGTTGAGGGATAACATTCAGGGAATAACCAAGCCGGCCATTAGAAGATTGGCCCGTCGCGGAGGCGTGAAACGAATTTCCGGATTGATTTACGAAGAAACTCGTGGCGTTTTAAAGGTGTTTTTGGAAAACGTCATCAGAGACGCGGTAACCTATACGGAGCACGCCAAAAGAAAAACGGTAACGGCAATGGACGTGGTGTACGCCCTAAAAAGACAAGGTAGAACTCTTTACGGATTTGGTGGCTAAATTTTTCGTCGATCTTGCGGAAACACAAAAAAAAAAAAAAAAGGTTCTTTTCAGAACCACAAAATACGTTCCAAAGATTATTCGTTATTTCGAGTATAATGCCCAACAAACCATTATCGAGTCGAGGTAAGTTTTGAATTTTAATTTCTCCCCGTGTTAGTGTGATTATTAAATCTGTGAAATAAAGGAAACGAAATCTCAAATAGAAAAGTATTTGTGGTCCTTACAAGAACCGTCTTCCTTCCCGGCGAAAACTTTATTTAGCTTTGTTGTCGGTTTTCTTAGGCAACAGAACCACCTAGCGATCTTAACTTCGGATAATAATTTGTTCAATTCCTGGGATCGGCAATTGTAAATGTCGAGGTATTATACCGGTTTTCTTATAGTCCGAAAGAGAAAACGTAAAAAGAAGGAACGTTTCTTTTTTTTTTTTTTTTAATAATCTGTTAAATAAACGAAACGAAATCTCAAATAGAAAAGTATTTGTGGTCCTTAGAAGGACCGTTTTCCCATCGTCTTCCCTCGCCGCAATTTTATTTTGCTTTGTTGTCGGTTTTCTTGGGCAAAAGAACCGCTTGAATGTTCGGCAAAACACCTCCCTGAGCGATCGTTACTCCCGATAATAATTTGTTCAATTCCTCGTCGTTTCGGATCGCCAGTTGTAAATGTCGCGGAATGATTCTGGTTTTCTTATTGTCCCTCGCCGCGTTACCGGCCAATTCAAAACTTCGGCGGCCAAATATTCCATTACGGCCGCCAAATATACCGGAGCTCCGGCGCCGACCCTCTCCGCATAGTTTCCTTTCCGAAGTAATCGGTGAATTCTACCTACCGGAAACTGTAAACCGGCCCTGCTAGAACGAGACTTCGCTTTCCTTTGACTTTGCCTCCTTTTCCGCGTCCCGACATCGTTATTACCGTTAATAGTACACGCACGAACGTTAACAGCACAATGACGCTCTCGCAGACCGTGGGCGCGCTATTTATAGGACATGGGCATGGACCAATGGGATTAGCGCTTCGGCGAACGATGCCCGGGGGCGGAGCTTGTCGGCCGACTCGGTTCTCAAATAAATAGCTGCGGCCCGGTGTGGGCCTTGTCAGTCCGTTACTTTGCGCGCGTCTAATCGATTGTAGAAAATGCCACCGAAAGTAAGCGGTAAAGCGGCGAAAAAAGCCGGCAAGGCTCAAAAAAATATTTCGAAGAGTGATAAGAAAAAGAAACGCAGGAGGAAGGAGAGTTACGCAATTTACATTTACAAAGTGTTGAAGCAAGTTCATCCGGATACTGGCATTTCGAGCAAAGCCATGTCCATTATGAATTCGTTCGTAAACGACATTTTCGAAAGGATTGCCGCGAAGCTTCTCGTTTGGCTCACTATAATAAGCGATCCACTATTACTAGCAGAGAGATTCAAACGGCCGTGAGATTGTTGTTGCCCGGAGAGTTGGCCAAGCACGCCGTCAGTGAAGGGACCAAAGCGTCACAAAATACACCAGTTCTAAATAAATGAGCGTCGACTTGGAGAGTGTAAATTCACCAAAAACGGTTCTTTTCAGAACCACAATTTTTATATATTAATCAATTCGTTTATTCATATCTTTCTTTCTTATTTTTTTTTTTTCGAATCATAGTTAGATAAAAGTGCTTATCGTCGAAATAAATGGCAGGAACCCGGTTTCGCGTTTATTTCGATTGACGTTTTTGGTTAGCAAAATTGAATTTTCCTATTTTTTTATTTAATTAGGTCAGTTCGTGTTGAACGTAGTTTTGATTACTTTTTATTTGAGTGTGCTTAATTTTGTTTGTGTTTGTTTAGTTTTTGCGAATTGTGGTTCGTTTTGGTGAAGTTTTGCATGTTTTTTTTTTTGGTTTGGTTGATTTGGGTTTGTTACACGGTTAATTTTGGTTTCTTTTGCTGAATTTTCGCTAGTTTTGGTTACTTTGGTTTATTATTTCAGTTTCGGCCGCTATTGGTTAGTTAGGATTATCGTTAGTTTTGGGTTTGTTTAGGATAATTTTGGCTTGTTTTTGTTAATTTTGACTACTTTTGCTTAATTTTGCTTAGTTTTGGTTACTTTGGTTTATTATTTCCAGTTTCGGCCGCTATTAGTTAGTTAGGGTTCATTTCGGTTAGTTTTTGTGAACGTTTCCTATTTTTGCTTAATTATCGTTAGTTTTGGTTTGTTTAGGATAAGTTTGGCTTGTTTTTGTTAATTTTGACTACTTTTGCTTAAAATTTTGCTTAGTTTTGTTTACTTTGGTTTATTATTTCCAGTTTCGGCCGCTATTAGTTAGTTATGGTTCGTTTCGGTTAGTTTTTGTGAACGTTTCCTATTTTGCTTAATTATCGTTAGTTTTGGTTTGTTCAGGATAAGTTTGGCTTGTTTTTGTTAATTTTGACTACTTTTGCTTAATTTTGCTTAGTTTTGGATAATTTGGTTTGTTTTGCCGAACTTTGGCCAATTTTGGTTTGTTATGATTAATTTGCTTAGTTGTGGTTATTTTTGTTCCTTTTGGTTAGTTTTGTTTAATTTTGGTTATATTCGGTTAATTTTGGTTAGTTTTGCTTATTTTTGCTTTGTTTCGGTTAGTTTTGCTTATTTTTCTCTGCTCGCGGCTAGCGGCAAAAACCTTTTATGGGAGTATATGTTAAAATGAATAAAATAAAAAAAAAAAAACAAAACTCTCTTCCCGCTGGTCCGCAATATTAAAGAAGACGGACTTATAAATGTTTAATAATGAATTTATTAAATCGCGAGAAAAAAAAATGCAAACACCCGAAATTAAAAATGATGGAGAGTATCGTCCGACAAAATCCGGGGACGGCGATTTATTTTTAAGTCGGAACCGGAACCGGCGGTCAGTTAACAAAAGTAAGTAAAGAAAAAAAAATATTTGAAAAAGTGCCCGCTTTAACCAAATCGAACGTAACCACGAGCGAAAGTTTCGCTCCGAACTTTATTTGCCCGCCGCAGCCGATATTCGGGTTTTCACGTGAAACGTTCGGAAGACTAAGGAATGGTCCGTTACCTATAATAGGTGAGATGGTCTCGAGCGCGACCGCCGCGTCGTGCGTATAGACACTTCTCCCTTCGCAGAGCAAAATGCTTTTTCGATCGTTAGATCGCCTTCGAGTCGACCGTTTGGCGCGATTAATTGGCTCGCTTAACATTTTCGTATCGTGGGTTCAATTTTTTAAGAAAAATTGGTTTCCTTCATCGGTACGGGAACGTAGACCGTTTTTCGTTTGCCATCGGCCCGTCTTCGTAGCAGCGATTGCTCGAGCGTTCGAAAACATTTTAAGGCTCCGCACCTTATACAGCTAGATCGCGAACTTAGCGGGTGTTTTAAAGTAAGATTTGGCACTTCGTGGTTCGAAAGCGGTCGCCCTATAATATTTTTCTTCCGAAAAATTTGCGATAACTCTCATCTAACCGAGCGAGTTTATATGCGAATCCGGAACGTTTCTTTCGAGAAATCTCGTGTCGCTTTCAATCTAGCGAAGAGTGATCGAGAGAATGTCCGAAAATTTCCGTCGATCGACGTTCGTTGCCCGAGGCACATCGGTTCGACGCGCGCCGCATTTTAAAGCTTATTATGCGCGCGCGAGTCGGATTGTTTGATCGCGCACTCACGTCGTCTCGATATTTATTACCAACAAAAAAAAATTGGACGGATCGCGTCCGAATAATAATAATAACGAGTGTGGCGTCGGGAACGGTTCATTTCCGTACTCGCACGCTATCACCGCCACACAAAGTGGTCGCGTCTGTTTCTATTATAAAAATAAAATAAACGCGTTTCGCGCGCGTAATTATTATTTTTAAAAAAGAGACTGTTTGTTGTCGTACCGCGCCCGATCGTCGTCATCCGTGGCGGCGGCGGCGGCGGCGCGCTCGACACGTAGAACAGCTCCCTGGTTGATCCTGCCAGTAGTCATATGCTTGTCTCAAAGATTAAGCCATGCATGTTTCAGTACAAGCCAAATTAAGGTGAAACCGCGAAAGGCTCATTAAATCAGTTATGGTTCCTTAGATCGTACCCACAATTACTTGGATAACTGTGGTAATTCTAGAGCTAATACATGCAAACAGAGGTCCGACCGGAGACGGAAGGAGTGCTTTTATTAGATCAAACCAATCGGTGGCGGGTTCGCGCCCGACATCGTTCAACTTGGTGACTCTGAATAACTTTACGCTGATTGCACGGTCTCGCACCGGCGACGCATCTTTCAAATGTCCTGCCTTATCAACTGTCGATGGTAGGTTCTGCGCCTACCATGGTCGTAACGGGTAACGGGGAATCAGGGTTCGATTCCGGAGAGGGAGCCTGAGAAACGGCTACCATATCCAAGGAGGGCAGCAGGCGCGCAAATTACCCACTCCCGGCACGGGGAGGTAGTGACGAAAAATAACGATACGGGACTCATCCGAGGCCCCGTAATCGGAATGAGTACACTCTAAACCCTTTAACGAGGATCAATTGGAGGGCAAGTCTGGTGCCAGCAGCCGCGGTAATTCCAGCTCCAATAGCGTATATTAAAGTTGTTGCGGTTAAAAAGCTCGTAGTCGAATTTGTGTCTCGCGCCGCCGGTTCATCGTCCGCGGTGTTAACTGGCGTGCCGCGAGACGTCCTGCCGGTGGACTTAGCCCGTTCACGCGGGCGGTCCAACTCAATCCTGCCGCGGTGCTCTTCATTGAGTGTCGAGGTGGGCCGGCACGTTTACTTTGAACAAATTAGAGTGCTTAAAGCAGGCTAAAACTTCGCCTGAATACTGTGTGCATGGAATAATGGAATAGGACCTCGGTTCTATTTTGTTGGTTTTCGGAACCCCGAGGTAATGATTAATAGGAACGGATGGGGGCATTCGTATTGCGACGTTAGAGGTGAAATTCTTGGATCGTCGCAAGACGGACAGAAGCGAAAGCATTTGCCAAAAACGTTTTCATTGATCAAGAACGAAAGTTAGAGGTTCGAAGGCGATCAGATACCGCCCTAGTTCTAACTGTAAACTATGCCAGCTAGCGATCCGCCGACGTTCCTCCGATGACTCGGCGGGCAGCTTCCGGGAAACCAAAGCTTTTGGGTTCCGGGGGAAGTATGGTTGCAAAGCTGAAACTTAAAGGAATTGACGGAAGGGCACCACCAGGAGTGAGCCTGCGGCTTAATTTGACTCAACACGGGAAACCTCACCAGGCCCGGACACCGGAAGGATTGACAGATTGAGAGCTCTTTCTTGATTCGGTGGGTGGTGGTGCATGGCCGTTCTTAGTTGGTGGAGCGATTTGTCTGGTAATTCCGATAACGAACGAGACTCTAGCCTGCTAACTAGGCGTATTTAGACATCTCAAAGGCCGGCCGGCTCGGGGTTCGCCCCGTTGTCGCGCGCGGTTTTTACTGTCTGCGTACAAACAATTCTTCTTAGAGGGACAGGCGGCTTCTAGCCGCACGAGATTGAGCAATAACAGGTCTGTGATGCCCTTAGATGTTCTGGGCCGCACGCGCGCTACACTGAAGGAATCAGCGTGTCCTCCCTGGCCGAGAGGCCCGGGTAACCCGCTGAACCTCCT
>NW_026844280.1:0-21453 GCF_029955315.1 Cylas formicarius
GGGAACCCCGTCCTTATGGATCTTTGGGAGCCCGTAGAATTTTGGGCAACGACTCGATTTTTCCCTCGGAATAAGTTTCTTCTTTGTATCCTCGTTTATTGATGAATCGAGAATTTTGGACTTAGTTGTTTTTTCCAAATATGTCGTGGGATCTCTGGTGACTAGTTTGTATATTGGGTCGTTCAAAATATCCTCCAATTTTGCATTATAATCCGACGTATTCATGACGACAGTGGCATTTCCTTTGTCTGCTGGCATTATTAGAATGTTTTCGTTTTTGTTTAGATTCCTTAAGGCTTGCATTTCTTCTCTGCTTAAGTTTGGCTGCGGTGGTTTTGACTGTCTTAAGACTCTGGCGACATCTTGCCTAATTAACTCCGCATCTTGTTCGTCTATGGTGGAAAGACTTGCTTCGACGTTGGAAACGATCTCTTCGACGGGTACTCTTTTTGGAGCCTATTGCATAGTTAAATCCTTTATTCAGTACGCTGACTTCTGTATCGGAAAGATGGTATGCTGAAATATTATGAACTGTATTGCTTCGGTTTGTATTTGGCACTTGTCCTGATTTTTTGGAATTTGACTGAAGGATTTCTAATTTCTTCCACAGTTTTTTTGACGTGATGTCCTTGTCTTTCTCAGTGCGCCATGATGTTAATAATTCTATGCGGTCCCACAGCAACTGATGGATCTTGTTGCTCAGTTTCAGGTGGAGTCTGAAAAGTTGTAGCTCAGTCTCACTAATTTCGTACCGGGTCCGCCTGATCTGGTCTTGGAGTAGGGCTTGCTAGCTTTGTCCAGGATAGCTTGTGTCTTTCTGGTGCGTGTAGTGATAAGACAACCTTGTAAATGTTGGCAGCAAGTTCTGGTTGCGGCAGCTTTTAAGAAAATTCAAGTTGCACAGCGAAATAACACCTCTTTGTCTTAGTTTTTCATAACACTTGGTGGCTGTAAAGGTCTCCTTCCCGTAAGGTGTATGATATTCTCACGTATTGATTCACGGATGGAAAAATGTGATGACACTATATTCCGGGATATCATCCGTTCGCTCGTTGAACTCCGACTGGAATCCTGCATCCGACTGGAATCCTGCAAATCTTGCATCCGACTGGAATCCTGCAGACGTTTCGCCAAAATCTCACTTGGCATCTTCAATGCTCGCGCTCCGAAAACACTTCGAACACTGGAGGTTATCGGCGGGTGCGTGCGGTATTTATACTCTGCGCCGGAGATGGTAACGGTGCTGCTTGTGCGTGGGGGGAGGTGGCTCCGCCCCCTGAATTGTCGCGTTGTTAATTTCGCCCGATCGTAGTTGCGATGTCCCCGTTGGCTGCTGCGCATCGCTCTGCTGTTTGATTATCGTTCTCCACGTGTTGGATAAATGCAGAGCGTCGTTCTCTCGTATTGAGGTGTCCGGACTTTTCTATTTCGATGGCCTCTCGTATAATCCTAGTCCTAAAATCAGGAATATTAGCTATTTGTTTGCAAGTGCCGAATCAATTTTATGGCCTGTTTGATTGGTGCTTGAAAACAAAGCAGATGTTGTTTGTTTGTTTCTTATGGCTAAACGATGTTCCTCGAGCCTGGCTGAAATCCTTCTGTTGGTCTGTCCCAAATACGTCAGGCTGCACGATCCACATGCTACACTGTATACTCCTTGGTTTTCCAGAGTAATTTTTTGTTTTGGGTTTCTTAGTATTGCTCCGATGGTATGATCAGGTTTGTATGCCGTTGATATGTCGTGTGTCCGTAATATTCGGCCGATTTTGTCAGTAACCCCCTTGATGTATGGCAGGACAGCGATCGATCTTCGTTGGGTCTCGTCCTGCTACTCTCTGCTGCGGCTGTTGTTGTTTACTGATTGCCTTGCTGAATGGTGCGCCTTTGGTATCCGTTTTGTTGAAGACAGGTACTAATTTTCTTCAGTTCTTTATCTCTGTTCCTCTCGTTTGTGAGCCTGAAGGACCGAGCAATTAATGTATTTGCCACTGCCTGTATCTGTGATGGATGGTGATGAGATTTAGCGTTCAGATATCTATCTAGTCGTGTGTTGGTTTTCTATAGACAGTGTGTTCCAAGTGTCCATCTTCGGTCCTTGTGATGTGCACATCTAAAAAGGGCAGACTGTTATCCTCTTCAAGTTCTATTGTAATTGAATCCTTGGGTGAATGGAATTCAGATGATCTAGGAATTTCAAAAGCTCCTCCTTGCCAAAAGGCCCATACAACAAATACGTCATCAACGTATCACTGTCCATAGTTTTGGCTTCAGATTTGCCTTCACTATTGCTTTCTTTCGAAGTAAATCATGAAGAGGTTGGCAATCACAGGTGAGAGAGATGATCCCATTGTCTGCTCCATCTATTTGTCTGTAAATTTTCCCGTTGTGCATAAAGTAAGCGTTTTTCAGGCAATGCCTTGACAGATCCCATTATGTATGGCGGAAGATCTTCGTTTTCTTCTATAAGCAAGAGTGCCTCTTCTACTGGAATACTCGGGTAGAGGGATTTTGACATCGAAACTTGCCATAATGTCGTCCTTGTCCATCCTGGAGAACCTAAAATCTGAGTGAAATGTTCTGAGTTTTTAACATAGGAATCTGCCTTTTCCACTATAGGCTGAAGTGCACTGGCCAGATGTTTTTCCAGCTTGCATAATGGTGAGTTAAAGGCGCTTACGATTGGACGCAGGGGAACCCGTCCTTATGGATCTTTGGCAGCCCGTAGAATTTTGGGCAACGACTCGATTTTTCCTCTGGAATAAGTTCTTCTTTGTATCCTCGTTTATTGATGAATCGAGAATTTTGAACTTAGTTGTTTTTTCCAAATATGTCGTGGGATCTCTGGTGACTAGTTTGTATATTGGGTCGTTCAAAATATCCTCCAATTTTGCATTATAATCCGACGTGTTCATGACGACAGTGGCATTTCCTTTGTCTGCTGGCATTATTAGAATGTTTTCGTTTTTGTTTAGATTCCTTAAGGCTTGCATTTCTTCTCTGCTTAAGTTTGGTTGCGGTGGTTTTGACTGTCTTAAGACTCTGGCGACATCTGCCTAATTAACTCCGCATCTTGTTCGTCTATGGTGGAAAGACTTGCTTCGACGTGGAAACGATCTCTTCGACGGGTACTCTTTTTGGAGCTATTGCGTAGTTAAATCCTTTATTCAGTACGCTGACTTCTGTATCGGAAAGATGGTATGCTGAAATATTATGAACTGTACTGCTGTCGGTTTGTATTTGGCACTTGTCTGATTTTTTGGAATTTGACTGAAGGATTTCTAATTTCTTCCACAGTTTTTTTGACGTGATGTCCTTGTCTTTCTCAGTGCGCCATGATGTTAATAATTCTATGCGGTCCCACAGCAACTGATGGATCTTGTTGCTCAGTTTCAGGTGGAGTCTGAAAAGTTGTAGCTCAGTCTCACTAATTTCGTACCGGGTCCGCCTGATCTGCGGTCTTGGAGTAGGGCCTTGCTAGCTTTGTCCAGGATAGCTTGTGTCTTTCTGGTGCGTGTGTGATAAGACAACCTTGTAAATGTTGGCAGCAAGTTCTGGTTGCGGCAGCTTTTTAAGAAAATTCAAGTTGCACAGCGAAATAACCCTCCTTTGTCTTAGTTTTTCATAACACTTGTGGCTGTAAAGGTCTCCTTCCCGTAAAGGTGTATGATATTCTCACGTATTGATTTCACGGATGGAAAAATGTGATGACACTATATTCCGGGATATCATCCGTTCGCTCGTTGAACTCCGACTGGAATCCTGCATCCGACTGGAATCCTGCAATCTTGCATCCGACTGGAATCCTGCAGACGTTTCGCCAAAATCTCACTTGGCATCTTCAATGCTCGCGCTCCGAAAACACTTCGAACACTGGGAGGATTTATCGGCGGTGCGTGCGGTATTTATACTCTGCGCCGGAGATGGTAACGGTGCTGCTTGTGCGTGGGGGGAGGTGGCTCCGCCCCCTGAATTGTCGCGTTGTTAATTTCGCACCGATCGTAGTTGCGATGTCCCCGTTGGCTGCTGCGCAATCCGCTCTGCTGTTTGATTATCGTTCTCACGTGTTGGATAAATGCAGAGCGTCGTCTCTCGTATTGAGGTGTCCGGACTTTCTATTTCGATGGCCTCTCGTATAATCCTAGTCCTAAAATCAGGAATATTAGCTATTTGTTTGCAAGTGCCGAAATCAATTTTATGGCCTGTTTGATGTTGGTGCTGAAACAAAGCAGATGTTGTTTGTTTGTTTCTTATGGCTAACGATGTTCCTCGAGCCTGGCTGAAATCCTTCTGTTGGTCTGTCCCACATACGTCAGGCTGCACGATCCACATGCTACACTGTATACTCCTTGGTTTTCCAGAGTATTTTTTGTTTTGGGTTTTCTTAGTATTGCTCCGATGGTATGATCAGGTTTGTATGCCGTTGATATGTCGTGTGTCCGTAATATTCGGCCGATTTTGTCAGTAACCCCCTTGATGTATGGCAGGACAGCGATCGATCTTCGTTGGGTCTCGTCCTGCACTCTCTGCTGCGGCTGTTGTTGTTTACTGATTGCCTTGCTGATGGTGCGCCTTTGGTATCCGTTTTGTTGAAGACAGGTACTAATTTTCTTCAGTTCTTTATCTCTGTTCCTCTCGTTTGTGAGCCTGAAGGACCGAGCAATTAATGTATTTGCCACTGCCTGTATCTGTGATGGATGGTGATGAGATTTAGCGTTCAGATATCTATTAGTGTGTGTTGGTTTTCTATAGACAGTGTGTTCCAAGTGTCCATCTTCGGTCCTTGTGATGTGCACATCTAAAAAGGGCAGACTGTTATCCTCTTCAAGTTCTATTGTAAATTGAATCCTTGGGTGAATGGAATTCAGATGATCTAGGAATTTCAAAAGCTCCTCCTTGCCAAAAGGCCATACAACAAATACGTCATCAACGTATCTTGTCCATAGTTTTGGCTTCAGATTTGCCTTCACTATTGCTTTCTTTTCGAAGTAAATCATGAAGAGGTTGGCAATCACAGGTGAGAGAGATGATCCCATTGCTGCTCCATCTATTTGTCTGTAAATTTTCCCGTTGTGCATAAAGTAAGCGTTTTTCAGGCAATGCCTTGACAGATCCATTATGTATGGCGGAAGATCTTCGTTTTCTTCTATAAGCAAGAGTGCCTCTTCTACTGGAATACTCGGGTAGAGGGATTTGACATCGAAACTTGCCATAATGTCGTCCTTGTCCATCCTGAGAGAACCTAAAATCTGAGTGAAATGTTCTGAGTTTTTAACATAGGAATCTGCCTTTTCCACTATAGGCTGAAGTGCACTGGCCAGATGTTTTTCCAGCTTGCATAATGGTGAGTTAAAGGCGCTTACGATTGGACGCAGGGGAACCCCGTCCTTATGGATCTTTGGCAGCCCGTAGAATTTTGGGCAACGACTCGATTTTTCCCTCGGAATAAGTTTCTTCTTTGTATCCTCGTTTATTGATGAATCGAGAATTTTGAACTTAGTTGTTTTTTCCAAATATGTCGTGGGATCTCTGGTGACTAGTTTGTATATTGGGTCGTTCAAAATATCCTCCAATTTTGCATTATAATCCGACGTGTTCATGACGACAGTGGCATTTCCTTTGTCTGCTGGCATTATTAGAATGTTTTCGTTTTTGTTTAGATTCCTTAAGGCTTGCATTTCTTCTCTGCTTAAGTTTGGTTGCGGTGGTTTTGACTGTCTTAAGACTCTGGCGACATCTTGCCTAATTAACTCCGCATCTTGTTCGTCTATGGTGGAAAGACTTGCTTCGACGTTGGAAACGATCTCTTCGACGGGTACTCTTTTTGGAGCTATTGCGTAGTTAAATCCTTTATTCAGTACGCTGACTTCTGTATCGGAAAGATGGTATGCTGAAATATTATGAACTGTACTGCTTCGGTTTGTATTTGGCACTTGTCCTGATTTTTTGGAATTTGACTGAAGGATTTCTAATTTCTTCCACAGTTTTTTTGACGTGATGTCCTTGTCTTTCTCAGTGCGCCATGATGTTAATAATTCTATGCGGTCCCACAGCAACTGATGGATCTTGTTGCTCAGTTTCAGGTGGAGTCTGAAAAGTTGTAGCTCAGTCTCACTAATTTCGTACCGGGTCCGCCTGATCTGGTCTTGGAGTAGGGCCTTGCTAGCTTTGTCCAGGATAGCTTGTGTCTTTCTGGTGCGTGTGTGATAAGACAACCTTGTAAATGTTGGCAGCAAGTTCTGGTTGCGGCAGCTTTTAAGAAAATTCAAGTTGCACAGCGAAATAACCCTCCTTTGTCTTAGTTTTTCATAACACTTGGTGGCTGTAAAGGTCTCCTTCCCGTAAAGGTGTATGATATTCTCACGTATTGATTCACGGATGGAAAAATGTGATGACACTATATTCCGGGATATCATCCGTTCGCTCGTTGAACTCCGACTGGAATCCTGCATCCGACTGGAATCCTGCAAATCTTGCATCCGACTGGAATCCTGCAGACGTTTCGCCAAAATCTCACTTGGCATCTTCAATGCTCGCGCTCCGAAAACACTTCGAACACTGGGAGGTTATCGGCGGTGCGTGCGGTATTTATACTCTGCGCCGGAGATGGTAACGGTGCTGCTTGTGCGTGGGGGGAGGTGGCTCCGCCCCCTGAATTGTCGCGTTGTTAATTTCGCCCGATCGTAGTTGCGATGTCCCCGTTGGCTGCTGCGCATCGCTCTGCTGTTTGATTATCGTTCTCCACGTGTTGGATAAATGCAGAGCGTCGTCTCTCGTATTGAGGTGTCCGGACTTTTCTATTTCGATGGCCTCTCGTATAATCCTAGTCCTAAAATCAGGAATATTAGCTATTTGTTTGCAAGTGCCGAAATCAATTTTATGGCCTGTTTGATGTTGGTGCTGAAACAAAGCAGATGTTGTTTGTTTGTTTCTTATGGCTAAACGATGTTCCTCGAGCCTGGCTGAAATCCTTCTGTTGGTCTGTCCCACATACGTCAGGCTGCACGATCCACATGCTACACTGTATACTCCTTGGTTTTCCAGAGTAATTTTTTGTTTTGGGTTTCTTAGTATTGCTCCGATGGTATGATCAGGTTTGTATGCCGTTGATATGTCGTGTGTCCGTAATATTCGGCCGATTTTGTCAGTAACCCCCTTGATGTATGGCAGGACAGCGATCGATCTTCGTTGGGTCTCGTCCTGCACTCTCTGCTGCGGCTGTTGTTGTTTACTGATTGCCTTGCTGATGGTGCGCCTTTGGTATCCGTTTTGTTGAAGACAGGTACTAATTTTCTTCAGTTCTTTATCTCTGTTCCTCTCGTTTGTGAGCCTGAAGGACCGAGCAATTAATGTATTTGCCACTGCCTGTATCTGTGATGGATGGTGATGAGATTTAGCGTTCAGATATCTATTAGTGTGTGTTGGTTTTCTATAGACAGTGTGTTCCAAGTGTCCATCTTCGGTCCTTGTGATGTGCACATCTAAAAAGGGCAGACTGTTATCCTCTTCAAGTTCTATTGTAAATTGAATCCTTGGGTGAATGGAATTCAGATGATCTAGGAATTTCAAAAGCTCCTCCTTGCCAAAAGGCCATACAACAAATACGTCATCAACGTATCTTGTCCATAGTTTTGGCTTCAGATTTGCCTTCACTATTGCTTTCTTTTCGAAGTAAATCATGAAGAGGTTGGCAATCACAGGTGAGAGAGATGATCCCATTGCTGCTCCATCTATTTGTCTGTAAATTTTCCCGTTGTGCATAAAGTAAGCGTTTTTCAGGCAATGCCTTGACAGATCCATTATGTATGGCGGAAGATCTTCGTTTTCTTCTATAAGCAAGAGTGCCTCTTCTACTGGAATACTCGGGTAGAGGGATTTGACATCGAAACTTGCCATAATGTCGTCCTTGTCCATCCTGAGAGAACCTAAAATCTGAGTGAAATGTTCTGAGTTTTTAACATAGGAATCTGCCTTTTCCACTATAGGCTGAAGTGCACTGGCCAGATGTTTTTCCAGCTTGCATAATGGTGAGTTAAAGGCGCTTACGATTGGACGCAGGGGAACCCCGTCCTTATGGATCTTTGGCAGCCCGTAGAATTTTGGGCAACGACTCGATTTTTCCCTCGGAATAAGTTTCTTCTTTGTATCCTCGTTTATTGATGAATCGAGAATTTTGAACTTAGTTGTTTTTTCCAAATATGTCGTGGGATCTCTGGTGACTAGTTTGTATATTGGGTCGTTCAAAATATCCTCCAATTTTGCATTATAATCCGACGTGTTCATGACGACAGTGGCATTTCCTTTGTCTGCTGGCATTATTAGAATGTTTTCGTTTTTGTTTAGATTCCTTAAGGCTTGCATTTCTTCTCTGCTTAAGTTTGGTTGCGGTGGTTTTGACTGTCTTAAGACTCTGGCGACATCTTGCCTAATTAACTCCGCATCTTGTTCGTCTATGGTGGAAAGACTTGCTTCGACGTTGGAAACGATCTCTTCGACGGGTACTCTTTTTGGAGCTATTGCGTAGTTAAATCCTTTATTCAGTACGCTGACTTCTGTATCGGAAAGATGGTATGCTGAAATATTATGAACTGTACTGCTTCGGTTTGTATTTGGCACTTGTCCTGATTTTTTGGAATTTGACTGAAGGATTTCTAATTTCTTCCACAGTTTTTTTGACGTGATGTCCTTGTCTTTCTCAGTGCGCCATGATGTTAATAATTCTATGCGGTCCCACAGCAACTGATGGATCTTGTTGCTCAGTTTCAGGTGGAGTCTGAAAAGTTGTAGCTCAGTCTCACTAATTTCGTACCGGGTCCGCCTGATCTGGTCTTGGAGTAGGGCCTTGCTAGCTTTGTCCAGGATAGCTTGTGTCTTTCTGGTGCGTGTGTGATAAGACAACCTTGTAAATGTTGGCAGCAAGTTCTGGTTGCGGCAGCTTTTAAGAAAATTCAAGTTGCACAGCGAAATAACCCTCCTTTGTCTTAGTTTTTCATAACACTTGGTGGCTGTAAAGGTCTCCTTCCCGTAAAGGTGTATGATATTCTCACGTATTGATTCACGGATGGAAAAATGTGATGACACTATATTCCGGGATATCATCCGTTCGCTCGTTGAACTCCGACTGGAATCCTGCATCCGACTGGAATCCTGCAAATCTTGCATCCGACTGGAATCCTGCAGACGTTTCGCCAAAATCTCACTTGGCATCTTCAATGCTCGCGCTCCGAAAACACTTCGAACACTGGGAGGTTATCGGCGGTGCGTGCGGTATTTATACTCTGCGCCGGAGATGGTAACGGTGCTGCTTGTGCGTGGGGGGAGGTGGCTCCGCCCCCTGAATTGTCGCGTTGTTAATTTCGCCCGATCGTAGTTGCGATGTCCCCGTTGGCTGCTGCGCATCGCTCTGCTGTTTGATTATCGTTCTCCACGTGTTGGATAAATGCAGAGCGTCGTCTCTCGTATTGAGGTGTCCGGACTTTTCTATTTCGATGGCCTCTCGTATAATCCTAGTCCTAAAATCAGGAATATTAGCTATTTGTTTGCAAGTGCCGAAATCAATTTTATGGCCTGTTTGATGTTGGTGCTGAAACAAAGCAGATGTTGTTTGTTTGTTTCTTATGGCTAAACGATGTTCCTCGAGCCTGGCTGAAATCCTTCTGTTGGTCTGTCCCACATACGTCAGGCTGCACGATCCACATGCTACACTGTATACTCCTTGGTTTTCCAGAGTAATTTTTTGTTTTGGGTTTCTTAGTATTGCTCCGATGGTATGATCAGGTTTGTATGCCGTTGATATGTCGTGTGTCCGTAATATTCGGCCGATTTTGTCAGTAACCCCCTTGATGTATGGCAGGACAGCGATCGATCTTCGTTGGGTCTCGTCCTGCACTCTCTGCTGCGGCTGTTGTTGTTTACTGATTGCCTTGCTGATGGTGCGCCTTTGGTATCCGTTTTGTTGAAGACAGGTACTAATTTTCTTCAGTTCTTTATCTCTGTTCCTCTCGTTTGTGAGCCTGAAGGACCGAGCAATTAATGTATTTGCCACTGCCTGTATCTGTGATGGATGGTGATGAGATTTAGCGTTCAGATATCTATTAGTGTGTGTTGGTTTTCTATAGACAGTGTGTTCCAAGTGTCCATCTTCGGTCCTTGTGATGTGCACATCTAAAAAGGGCAGACTGTTATCCTCTTCAAGTTCTATTGTAAATTGAATCCTTGGGTGAATGGAATTCAGATGATCTAGGAATTTCAAAAGCTCCTCCTTGCCAAAAGGCCATACAACAAATACGTCATCAACGTATCTTGTCCATAGTTTTGGCTTCAGATTTGCCTTCACTATTGCTTTCTTTTCGAAGTAAATCATGAAGAGGTTGGCAATCACAGGTGAGAGAGATGATCCCATTGCTGCTCCATCTATTTGTCTGTAAATTTTCCCGTTGTGCATAAAGTAAGCGTTTTTCAGGCAATGCCTTGACAGATCCATTATGTATGGCGGAAGATCTTCGTTTTCTTCTATAAGCAAGAGTGCCTCTTCTACTGGAATACTCGGGTAGAGGGATTTGACATCGAAACTTGCCATAATGTCGTCCTTGTCCATCCTGAGAGAACCTAAAATCTGAGTGAAATGTTCTGAGTTTTTAACATAGGAATCTGCCTTTTCCACTATAGGCTGAAGTGCACTGGCCAGATGTTTTTCCAGCTTGCATAATGGTGAGTTAAAGGCGCTTACGATTGGACGCAGGGGAACCCCGTCCTTATGGATCTTTGGCAGCCCGTAGAATTTTGGGCAACGACTCGATTTTTCCCTCGGAATAAGTTTCTTCTTTGTATCCTCGTTTATTGATGAATCGAGAATTTTGAACTTAGTTGTTTTTTCCAAATATGTCGTGGGATCTCTGGTGACTAGTTTGTATATTGGGTCGTTCAAAATATCCTCCAATTTTGCATTATAATCCGACGTGTTCATGACGACAGTGGCATTTCCTTTGTCTGCTGGCATTATTAGAATGTTTTCGTTTTTGTTTAGATTCCTTAAGGCTTGCATTTCTTCTCTGCTTAAGTTTGGTTGCGGTGGTTTTGACTGTCTTAAGACTCTGGCGACATCTTGCCTAATTAACTCCGCATCTTGTTCGTCTATGGTGGAAAGACTTGCTTCGACGTTGGAAACGATCTCTTCGACGGGTACTCTTTTTGGAGCTATTGCGTAGTTAAATCCTTTATTCAGTACGCTGACTTCTGTATCGGAAAGATGGTATGCTGAAATATTATGAACTGTACTGCTTCGGTTTGTATTTGGCACTTGTCCTGATTTTTTGGAATTTGACTGAAGGATTTCTAATTTCTTCCACAGTTTTTTTGACGTGATGTCCTTGTCTTTCTCAGTGCGCCATGATGTTAATAATTCTATGCGGTCCCACAGCAACTGATGGATCTTGTTGCTCAGTTTCAGGTGGAGTCTGAAAAGTTGTAGCTCAGTCTCACTAATTTCGTACCGGGTCCGCCTGATCTGGTCTTGGAGTAGGGCCTTGCTAGCTTTGTCCAGGATAGCTTGTGTCTTTCTGGTGCGTGTGTGATAAGACAACCTTGTAAATGTTGGCAGCAAGTTCTGGTTGCGGCAGCTTTTAAGAAAATTCAAGTTGCACAGCGAAATAACCCTCCTTTGTCTTAGTTTTTCATAACACTTGGTGGCTGTAAAGGTCTCCTTCCCGTAAAGGTGTATGATATTCTCACGTATTGATTCACGGATGGAAAAATGTGATGACACTATATTCCGGGATATCATCCGTTCGCTCGTTGAACTCCGACTGGAATCCTGCATCCGACTGGAATCCTGCAAATCTTGCATCCGACTGGAATCCTGCAGACGTTTCGCCAAAATCTCACTTGGCATCTTCAATGCTCGCGCTCCGAAAACACTTCGAACACTGGGAGGTTATCGGCGGTGCGTGCGGTATTTATACTCTGCGCCGGAGATGGTAACGGTGCTGCTTGTGCGTGGGGGGAGGTGGCTCCGCCCCCTGAATTGTCGCGTTGTTAATTTCGCCCGATCGTAGTTGCGATGTCCCCGTTGGCTGCTGCGCATCGCTCTGCTGTTTGATTATCGTTCTCCACGTGTTGGATAAATGCAGAGCGTCGTCTCTCGTATTGAGGTGTCCGGACTTTTCTATTTCGATGGCCTCTCGTATAATCCTAGTCCTAAAATCAGGAATATTAGCTATTTGTTTGCAAGTGCCGAAATCAATTTTATGGCCTGTTTGATGTTGGTGCTGAAACAAAGCAGATGTTGTTTGTTTGTTTCTTATGGCTAAACGATGTTCCTCGAGCCTGGCTGAAATCCTTCTGTTGGTCTGTCCCACATACGTCAGGCTGCACGATCCACATGCTACACTGTATACTCCTTGGTTTTCCAGAGTAATTTTTTGTTTTGGGTTTCTTAGTATTGCTCCGATGGTATGATCAGGTTTGTATGCCGTTGATATGTCGTGTGTCCGTAATATTCGGCCGATTTTGTCAGTAACCCCCTTGATGTATGGCAGGACAGCGATCGATCTTCGTTGGGTCTCGTCCTGCACTCTCTGCTGCGGCTGTTGTTGTTTACTGATTGCCTTGCTGATGGTGCGCCTTTGGTATCCGTTTTGTTGAAGACAGGTACTAATTTTCTTCAGTTCTTTATCTCTGTTCCTCTCGTTTGTGAGCCTGAAGGACCGAGCAATTAATGTATTTGCCACTGCCTGTATCTGTGATGGATGGTGATGAGATTTAGCGTTCAGATATCTATTAGTGTGTGTTGGTTTTCTATAGACAGTGTGTTCCAAGTGTCCATCTTCGGTCCTTGTGATGTGCACATCTAAAAAGGGCAGACTGTTATCCTCTTCAAGTTCTATTGTAAATTGAATCCTTGGGTGAATGGAATTCAGATGATCTAGGAATTTCAAAAGCTCCTCCTTGCCAAAAGGCCATACAACAAATACGTCATCAACGTATCTTGTCCATAGTTTTGGCTTCAGATTTGCCTTCACTATTGCTTTCTTTTCGAAGTAAATCATGAAGAGGTTGGCAATCACAGGTGAGAGAGATGATCCCATTGCTGCTCCATCTATTTGTCTGTAAATTTTCCCGTTGTGCATAAAGTAAGCGTTTTTCAGGCAATGCCTTGACAGATCCATTATGTATGGCGGAAGATCTTCGTTTTCTTCTATAAGCAAGAGTGCCTCTTCTACTGGAATACTCGGGTAGAGGGATTTGACATCGAAACTTGCCATAATGTCGTCCTTGTCCATCCTGAGAGAACCTAAAATCTGAGTGAAATGTTCTGAGTTTTTAACATAGGAATCTGCCTTTTCCACTATAGGCTGAAGTGCACTGGCCAGATGTTTTTCCAGCTTGCATAATGGTGAGTTAAAGGCGCTTACGATTGGACGCAGGGGAACCCCGTCCTTATGGATCTTTGGCAGCCCGTAGAATTTTGGGCAACGACTCGATTTTTCCCTCGGAATAAGTTTCTTCTTTGTATCCTCGTTTATTGATGAATCGAGAATTTTGAACTTAGTTGTTTTTTCCAAATATGTCGTGGGATCTCTGGTGACTAGTTTGTATATTGGGTCGTTCAAAATATCCTCCAATTTTGCATTATAATCCGACGTGTTCATGACGACAGTGGCATTTCCTTTGTCTGCTGGCATTATTAGAATGTTTTCGTTTTTGTTTAGATTCCTTAAGGCTTGCATTTCTTCTCTGCTTAAGTTTGGTTGCGGTGGTTTTGACTGTCTTAAGACTCTGGCGACATCTTGCCTAATTAACTCCGCATCTTGTTCGTCTATGGTGGAAAGACTTGCTTCGACGTTGGAAACGATCTCTTCGACGGGTACTCTTTTTGGAGCTATTGCGTAGTTAAATCCTTTATTCAGTACGCTGACTTCTGTATCGGAAAGATGGTATGCTGAAATATTATGAACTGTACTGCTTCGGTTTGTATTTGGCACTTGTCCTGATTTTTTGGAATTTGACTGAAGGATTTCTAATTTCTTCCACAGTTTTTTTGACGTGATGTCCTTGTCTTTCTCAGTGCGCCATGATGTTAATAATTCTATGCGGTCCCACAGCAACTGATGGATCTTGTTGCTCAGTTTCAGGTGGAGTCTGAAAAGTTGTAGCTCAGTCTCACTAATTTCGTACCGGGTCCGCCTGATCTGGTCTTGGAGTAGGGCCTTGCTAGCTTTGTCCAGGATAGCTTGTGTCTTTCTGGTGCGTGTGTGATAAGACAACCTTGTAAATGTTGGCAGCAAGTTCTGGTTGCGGCAGCTTTTAAGAAAATTCAAGTTGCACAGCGAAATAACCCTCCTTTGTCTTAGTTTTTCATAACACTTGGTGGCTGTAAAGGTCTCCTTCCCGTAAAGGTGTATGATATTCTCACGTATTGATTCACGGATGGAAAAATGTGATGACACTATATTCCGGGATATCATCCGTTCGCTCGTTGAACTCCGACTGGAATCCTGCATCCGACTGGAATCCTGCAAATCTTGCATCCGACTGGAATCCTGCAGACGTTTCGCCAAAATCTCACTTGGCATCTTCAATGCTCGCGCTCCGAAAACACTTCGAACACTGGGAGGTTATCGGCGGTGCGTGCGGTATTTATACTCTGCGCCGGAGATGGTAACGGTGCTGCTTGTGCGTGGGGGGAGGTGGCTCCGCCCCCTGAATTGTCGCGTTGTTAATTTCGCCCGATCGTAGTTGCGATGTCCCCGTTGGCTGCTGCGCATCGCTCTGCTGTTTGATTATCGTTCTCCACGTGTTGGATAAATGCAGAGCGTCGTCTCTCGTATTGAGGTGTCCGGACTTTTCTATTTCGATGGCCTCTCGTATAATCCTAGTCCTAAAATCAGGAATATTAGCTATTTGTTTGCAAGTGCCGAAATCAATTTTATGGCCTGTTTGATGTTGGTGCTGAAACAAAGCAGATGTTGTTTGTTTGTTTCTTATGGCTAAACGATGTTCCTCGAGCCTGGCTGAAATCCTTCTGTTGGTCTGTCCCACATACGTCAGGCTGCACGATCCACATGCTACACTGTATACTCCTTGGTTTTCCAGAGTAATTTTTTGTTTTGGGTTTCTTAGTATTGCTCCGATGGTATGATCAGGTTTGTATGCCGTTGATATGTCGTGTGTCCGTAATATTCGGCCGATTTTGTCAGTAACCCCCTTGATGTATGGCAGGACAGCGATCGATCTTCGTTGGGTCTCGTCCTGCACTCTCTGCTGCGGCTGTTGTTGTTTACTGATTGCCTTGCTGATGGTGCGCCTTTGGTATCCGTTTTGTTGAAGACAGGTACTAATTTTCTTCAGTTCTTTATCTCTGTTCCTCTCGTTTGTGAGCCTGAAGGACCGAGCAATTAATGTATTTGCCACTGCCTGTATCTGTGATGGATGGTGATGAGATTTAGCGTTCAGATATCTATTAGTGTGTGTTGGTTTTCTATAGACAGTGTGTTCCAAGTGTCCATCTTCGGTCCTTGTGATGTGCACATCTAAAAAGGGCAGACTGTTATCCTCTTCAAGTTCTATTGTAAATTGAATCCTTGGGTGAATGGAATTCAGATGATCTAGGAATTTCAAAAGCTCCTCCTTGCCAAAAGGCCATACAACAAATACGTCATCAACGTATCTTGTCCATAGTTTTGGCTTCAGATTTGCCTTCACTATTGCTTTCTTTTCGAAGTAAATCATGAAGAGGTTGGCAATCACAGGTGAGAGAGATGATCCCATTGCTGCTCCATCTATTTGTCTGTAAATTTTCCCGTTGTGCATAAAGTAAGCGTTTTTCAGGCAATGCCTTGACAGATCCATTATGTATGGCGGAAGATCTTCGTTTTCTTCTATAAGCAAGAGTGCCTCTTCTACTGGAATACTCGGGTAGAGGGATTTGACATCGAAACTTGCCATAATGTCGTCCTTGTCCATCCTGAGAGAACCTAAAATCTGAGTGAAATGTTCTGAGTTTTTAACATAGGAATCTGCCTTTTCCACTATAGGCTGAAGTGCACTGGCCAGATGTTTTTCCAGCTTGCATAATGGTGAGTTAAAGGCGCTTACGATTGGACGCAGGGGAACCCCGTCCTTATGGATCTTTGGCAGCCCGTAGAATTTTGGGCAACGACTCGATTTTTCCCTCGGAATAAGTTTCTTCTTTGTATCCTCGTTTATTGATGAATCGAGAATTTTGAACTTAGTTGTTTTTTCCAAATATGTCGTGGGATCTCTGGTGACTAGTTTGTATATTGGGTCGTTCAAAATATCCTCCAATTTTGCATTATAATCCGACGTGTTCATGACGACAGTGGCATTTCCTTTGTCTGCTGGCATTATTAGAATGTTTTCGTTTTTGTTTAGATTCCTTAAGGCTTGCATTTCTTCTCTGCTTAAGTTTGGTTGCGGTGGTTTTGACTGTCTTAAGACTCTGGCGACATCTTGCCTAATTAACTCCGCATCTTGTTCGTCTATGGTGGAAAGACTTGCTTCGACGTTGGAAACGATCTCTTCGACGGGTACTCTTTTTGGAGCTATTGCGTAGTTAAATCCTTTATTCAGTACGCTGACTTCTGTATCGGAAAGATGGTATGCTGAAATATTATGAACTGTACTGCTTCGGTTTGTATTTGGCACTTGTCCTGATTTTTTGGAATTTGACTGAAGGATTTCTAATTTCTTCCACAGTTTTTTTGACGTGATGTCCTTGTCTTTCTCAGTGCGCCATGATGTTAATAATTCTATGCGGTCCCACAGCAACTGATGGATCTTGTTGCTCAGTTTCAGGTGGAGTCTGAAAAGTTGTAGCTCAGTCTCACTAATTTCGTACCGGGTCCGCCTGATCTGGTCTTGGAGTAGGGCCTTGCTAGCTTTGTCCAGGATAGCTTGTGTCTTTCTGGTGCGTGTGTGATAAGACAACCTTGTAAATGTTGGCAGCAAGTTCTGGTTGCGGCAGCTTTTAAGAAAATTCAAGTTGCACAGCGAAATAACCCTCCTTTGTCTTAGTTTTTCATAACACTTGGTGGCTGTAAAGGTCTCCTTCCCGTAAAGGTGTATGATATTCTCACGTATTGATTCACGGATGGAAAAATGTGATGACACTATATTCCGGGATATCATCCGTTCGCTCGTTGAACTCCGACTGGAATCCTGCATCCGACTGGAATCCTGCAAATCTTGCATCCGACTGGAATCCTGCAGACGTTTCGCCAAAATCTCACTTGGCATCTTCAATGCTCGCGCTCCGAAAACACTTCGAACACTGGGAGGTTATCGGCGGTGCGTGCGGTATTTATACTCTGCGCCGGAGATGGTAACGGTGCTGCTTGTGCGTGGGGGGAGGTGGCTCCGCCCCCTGAATTGTCGCGTTGTTAATTTCGCCCGATCGTAGTTGCGATGTCCCCGTTGGCTGCTGCGCATCGCTCTGCTGTTTGATTATCGTTCTCCACGTGTTGGATAAATGCAGAGCGTCGTCTCTCGTATTGAGGTGTCCGGACTTTTCTATTTCGATGGCCTCTCGTATAATCCTAGTCCTAAAATCAGGAATATTAGCTATTTGTTTGCAAGTGCCGAAATCAATTTTATGGCCTGTTTGATGTTGGTGCTGAAACAAAGCAGATGTTGTTTGTTTGTTTCTTATGGCTAAACGATGTTCCTCGAGCCTGGCTGAAATCCTTCTGTTGGTCTGTCCCACATACGTCAGGCTGCACGATCCACATGCTACACTGTATACTCCTTGGTTTTCCAGAGTAATTTTTTGTTTTGGGTTTCTTAGTATTGCTCCGATGGTATGATCAGGTTTGTATGCCGTTGATATGTCGTGTGTCCGTAATATTCGGCCGATTTTGTCAGTAACCCCCTTGATGTATGGCAGGACAGCGATCGATCTTCGTTGGGTCTCGTCCTGCACTCTCTGCTGCGGCTGTTGTTGTTTACTGATTGCCTTGCTGATGGTGCGCCTTTGGTATCCGTTTTGTTGAAGACAGGTACTAATTTTCTTCAGTTCTTTATCTCTGTTCCTCTCGTTTGTGAGCCTGAAGGACCGAGCAATTAATGTATTTGCCACTGCCTGTATCTGTGATGGATGGTGATGAGATTTAGCGTTCAGATATCTATTAGTGTGTGTTGGTTTTCTATAGACAGTGTGTTCCAAGTGTCCATCTTCGGTCCTTGTGATGTGCACATCTAAAAAGGGCAGACTGTTATCCTCTTCAAGTTCTATTGTAAATTGAATCCTTGGGTGAATGGAATTCAGATGATCTAGGAATTTCAAAAGCTCCTCCTTGCCAAAAGGCCATACAACAAATACGTCATCAACGTATCTTGTCCATAGTTTTGGCTTCAGATTTGCCTTCACTATTGCTTTCTTTTCGAAGTAAATCATGAAGAGGTTGGCAATCACAGGTGAGAGAGATGATCCCATTGCTGCTCCATCTATTTGTCTGTAAATTTTCCCGTTGTGCATAAAGTAAGCGTTTTTCAGGCAATGCCTTGACAGATCCATTATGTATGGCGGAAGATCTTCGTTTTCTTCTATAAGCAAGAGTGCCTCTTCTACTGGAATACTCGGGTAGAGGGATTTGACATCGAAACTTGCCATAATGTCGTCCTTGTCCATCCTGAGAGAACCTAAAATCTGAGTGAAATGTTCTGAGTTTTTAACATAGGAATCTGCCTTTTCCACTATAGGCTGAAGTGCACTGGCCAGATGTTTTTCCAGCTTGCATAATGGTGAGTTAAAGGCGCTTACGATTGGACGCAGGGGAACCCCGTCCTTATGGATCTTTGGCAGCCCGTAGAATTTTGGGCAACGACTCGATTTTTCCCTCGGAATAAGTTTCTTCTTTGTATCCTCGTTTATTGATGAATCGAGAATTTTGAACTTAGTTGTTTTTTCCAAATATGTCGTGGGATCTCTGGTGACTAGTTTGTATATTGGGTCGTTCAAAATATCCTCCAATTTTGCATTATAATCCGACGTGTTCATGACGACAGTGGCATTTCCTTTGTCTGCTGGCATTATTAGAATGTTTTCGTTTTTGTTTAGATTCCTTAAGGCTTGCATTTCTTCTCTGCTTAAGTTTGGTTGCGGTGGTTTTGACTGTCTTAAGACTCTGGCGACATCTTGCCTAATTAACTCCGCATCTTGTTCGTCTATGGTGGAAAGACTTGCTTCGACGTTGGAAACGATCTCTTCGACGGGTACTCTTTTTGGAGCTATTGCGTAGTTAAATCCTTTATTCAGTACGCTGACTTCTGTATCGGAAAGATGGTATGCTGAAATATTATGAACTGTACTGCTTCGGTTTGTATTTGGCACTTGTCCTGATTTTTTGGAATTTGACTGAAGGATTTCTAATTTCTTCCACAGTTTTTTTGACGTGATGTCCTTGTCTTTCTCAGTGCGCCATGATGTTAATAATTCTATGCGGTCCCACAGCAACTGATGGATCTTGTTGCTCAGTTTCAGGTGGAGTCTGAAAAGTTGTAGCTCAGTCTCACTAATTTCGTACCGGGTCCGCCTGATCTGGTCTTGGAGTAGGGCCTTGCTAGCTTTGTCCAGGATAGCTTGTGTCTTTCTGGTGCGTGTGTGATAAGACAACCTTGTAAATGTTGGCAGCAAGTTCTGGTTGCGGCAGCTTTTAAGAAAATTCAAGTTGCACAGCGAAATAACCCTCCTTTGTCTTAGTTTTTCATAACACTTGGTGGCTGTAAAGGTCTCCTTCCCGTAAAGGTGTATGATATTCTCACGTATTGATTCACGGATGGAAAAATGTGATGACACTATATTCCGGGATATCATCCGTTCGCTCGTTGAACTCCGACTGGAATCCTGCATCCGACTGGAATCCTGCAAATCTTGCATCCGACTGGAATCCTGCAGACGTTTCGCCAAAATCTCACTTGGCATCTTCAATGCTCGCGCTCCGAAAACACTTCGAACACTGGGAGGTTATCGGCGGTGCGTGCGGTATTTATACTCTGCGCCGGAGATGGTAACGGTGCTGCTTGTGCGTGGGGGGAGGTGGCTCCGCCCCCTGAATTGTCGCGTTGTTAATTTCGCCCGATCGTAGTTGCGATGTCCCCGTTGGCTGCTGCGCATCGCTCTGCTGTTTGATTATCGTTCTCCACGTGTTGGATAAATGCAGAGCGTCGTCTCTCGTATTGAGGTGTCCGGACTTTTCTATTTCGATGGCCTCTCGTATAATCCTAGTCCTAAAATCAGGAATATTAGCTATTTGTTTGCAAGTGCCGAAATCAATTTTATGGCCTGTTTGATGTTGGTGCTGAAACAAAGCAGATGTTGTTTGTTTGTTTCTTATGGCTAAACGATGTTCCTCGAGCCTGGCTGAAATCCTTCTGTTGGTCTGTCCCACATACGTCAGGCTGCACGATCCACATGCTACACTGTATACTCCTTGGTTTTCCAGAGTAATTTTTTGTTTTGGGTTTCTTAGTATTGCTCCGATGGTATGATCAGGTTTGTATGCCGTTGATATGTCGTGTGTCCGTAATATTCGGCCGATTTTGTCAGTAACCCCCTTGATGTATGGCAGGACAGCGATCGATCTTCGTTGGGTCTCGTCCTGCACTCTCTGCTGCGGCTGTTGTTGTTTACTGATTGCCTTGCTGATGGTGCGCCTTTGGTATCCGTTTTGTTGAAGACAGGTACTAATTTTCTTCAGTTCTTTATCTCTGTTCCTCTCGTTTGTGAGCCTGAAGGACCGAGCAATTAATGTATTTGCCACTGCCTGTATCTGTGATGGATGGTGATGAGATTTAGCGTTCAGATATCTATTAGTGTGTGTTGGTTTTCTATAGACAGTGTGTTCCAAGTGTCCATCTTCGGTCCTTGTGATGTGCACATCTAAAAAGGGCAGACTGTTATCCTCTTCAAGTTCTATTGTAAATTGAATCCTTGGGTGAATGGAATTCAGATGATCTAGGAATTTCAAAAGCTCCTCCTTGCCAAAAGGCCATACAACAAATACGTCATCAACGTATCTTGTCCATAGTTTTGGCTTCAGATTTGCCTTCACTATTGCTTTCTTTTCGAAGTAAATCATGAAGAGGTTGGCAATCACAGGTGAGAGAGATGATCCCATTGCTGCTCCATCTATTTGTCTGTAAATTTTCCCGTTGTGCATAAAGTAAGCGTTTTTCAGGCAATGCCTTGACAGATCCATTATGTATGGCGGAAGATCTTCGTTTTCTTCTATAAGCAAGAGTGCCTCTTCTACTGGAATACTCGGGTAGAGGGATTTGACATCGAAACTTGCCATAATGTCGTCCTTGTCCATCCTGAGAGAACCTAAAATCTGAGTGAAATGTTCTGAGTTTTTAACATAGGAATCTGCCTTTTCCACTATAGGCTGAAGTGCACTGGCCAGATGTTTTTCCAGCTTGCATAATGGTGAGTTAAAGGCG
>NW_026844281.1:2500-12500 GCF_029955315.1 Cylas formicarius
GGCCTAACCGAATTTATTAATTTCGACGCGCGCGCGGTACTCGTACTCGTGTTGTCGTTGTTTTTGTCGCCGTTGTTTTCCGTCGTCAGTATTTGCGATAATATGGCAGAAAGCGAAGTGAAAGTGTCGACCGCGTCGGCCGCTTCTTCTCCGGCTCAAACCTCCGCGACCATTTCTTCGTCTTCGTCGACGACCGTGAAAAAGGAAAAGAAAGCCAAGAATCCCAGAACGAAACCCAACCATCCGCCGACTTCCGAAATGGTAAACAACGCCATAAAGGGACTAAAAGAGAGAGGCGGTTCTTCGTTGCAAGCCATAAAAAAATACGTGGCCGCCAACTACAAAGTGGACGCCGAAAAAGTGGCTCCTTTCATTAAAAAGTACTTGAAGTCGGCCGTCGCTGCGGGAACTTTGGTTCAAACCAAGGGCAAAGGTGCGTCCGGTTCGTTCAAATTGGCGTCTTCGACTTCTAATTCGGCGAAAAGCGGAGCCGCGTCCTCATCCTCGGAAAAAAAGAAGTCCGTGACCAGAACGAAGAAAGCGTCTCCGAAAAAAACCACCGGAGAAAAATCTGGCGCCGCAGGTGGTGGTGGTGGCGCTTCTTCGAAGCCCGCCGTAAAAAAGGCGGTCGCCGCCTCTCCGAAGGGAAAAGGAAAAAGCGGGGCCGCCGCGTCGTCCGTGGAGAAGAAATCGGCAGCTAAAAAATCCGCCGAAAAGAAAACCGCCAAAGGCGCCGCCGGAACGGCGGTAGCGGCGTCGATTAAAACCAAATCGCCTTCGAAAGCCAAAAAATCAAACAAGGGACCGACGAAGAAACCGAAAGCGCCCAAACCCAAAACGGCAAAATCGCCTCCCGTAGCCGCTTCCGGCAAAGTTAAAAAGCCCGTCTCGCCCAAAAAGAAGAAATGAACCGCCGAGAGAACGTCGATGGGTGTTTAAAAAAAAAACGAAATTTTCGAAACGGTTCTTATCAGAACCACAAAAAAAATCGCTATCGAATTCGTAACTATCTTCAAAGGCAAACTCGAATCCCGGGCGTCTCGGGGGTAAATAGAAAACGATTTCTTTAAAAAATATATATAAGTATAAATTTATTAAAAAATCTCGAAAAGGACTTCTCTTTTTCTTCTTTTTTCTCTTTTCCATTTCGTTCTCCCTACGACAAACTTATTCTAACTTATCCGCCGGCGAATTTTAAACTGCATCTCGTTTAACAACGAAGCGTAGTCGATTCCGACGACGATCACGCAAACATTAAGAGAAATATCCCCGCGAACGTATTTATATGAGAAGAAAGTCCGTTGACAAGCTCCTCCCACCGAAAAGCGAACAGGGGGCGGAGCTTGTTGACCGACTCCGTCGCGATATAAATACGTTCGCCGGGGTTTTTTCTCATTTCGATCGCGAAGACCGCTTTTCTTTGTGAATAATAATGCCTTCGAAAACCGGTGGAAAAGCCGCCGCGAAAAAGCAGAAGAACGAAAGCCGTCACCAAATATACCAGAGGTCGAAATAAAAACTCGTCCGGTTTTACAAAGCAACGGGGAGTGGGGGGGGTTCTTTTCAGAACCACTAATAATTTTTTTTAAAGACGTCGTTAGTTGCGAAAAAAAAAAAATCCAACCGGGCCGTTCTCAAATAATTAATAAATGAAAAAGTTTTATTTTTTATTTTCAATTTTTAACGAAATCTTAAAGGAAAATGATTTGTGGTTCTTAAAAGAACCGGTTTGTTGTTAATAATAATAAAAGAGATTATTATTAATCTTAAGCTCTCTCTCTCCCCTGATACGCCTCGCCAATTGAATATCTTTCGGCATGATCGTTACTCGTTTGGCATGAATGGCGCACAAATTTGTATCTTCGAAAAGACCGACGAGATAAGCTTCGCTCGCTTCTTGCAACGCCATTACCGCGGAACTTTGGAAACGCAGATCCGTTTTAAAGTCTTGAGCGATTTCTCTGACCAGTCGTTGGAACGGTAATTTTCGGATCAATAGTTCGGTGCTCTTTTGATAACGTCTAATTTCTCTCAAAGCCACGGTGCCCGGTCTGTAGCGATGAGGTTTTTTAACTCCTCCGGTTGCCGGTGCACTTTTTCTCGCCGCTTTGGTCGCCAACTGCTTTCGGGGCGCTTTTCCTCCGGTCGATTTACGAGCGGTCTGCTTGGTTCTGGCCATGATAATAAAACACGTTCGCGGACGTACTAGAACACCAAATCACTAACACTCGTCGACAGATAATGGCCGCACGAACGTCCGTCCGTTTAATTTGTACCCGAGCGTTTTCTCTTCTCATTGGTCCAATCGACCTTTTTGGGCGTGGCGAATTCCGACTCGACAAAACCGAAGCGCCGGACCGTTTTCGGTCAGTTGATCGTGGCACTTCGGACGGTTTTGTTTGTTATATATCGATCAGAGAACTCGGCTCGTATTAAAAATGACCGGTAGAGGGAAAGGCGGCAAAGGTTTGGGAAAAGGTGGTGCAAAGCGACATCGCAAAGTGTTGAGGGATAACATTCAGGGAATAACCAAGCCGGCCATTAGAAGATTGGCCCGTCGCGGAGGCGTGAAACGAATTTCCGGATTGATTTACGAAGAAACTCGTGGCGTTTTAAAGGTGTTTTTGGAAAACGTCATCAGAGACGCGGTAACCTATACGGAGCACGCCAAAAGAAAAACGGTAACGGCAATGGACGTGGTGTACGCCCTAAAAAGACAAGGTAGAACTCTTTACGGATTTGGTGGCTAAATTTTTCGTCGATCTTGCGGAAACACAAAAAAAAAAAAAAAAAGGTTCTTTTCAGAACCACAAAATACGTTCCAAAGATTATTCGTTATTTCGAGTATAATGCCCAACAAACCATTATCGAGTCGAGGTAAGTTTTGAATTTTTAATTTCTCCCCGTGTTAGTGTGATTATTAAATCTGTGAAATAAAGGAAACGAAATCTCAAATAGAAAAGTATTTGTGGTCCTTACAAGAACCGTCTTCCTTCCCGGCGAAAACTTTATTTAGCTTTGTTGTCGGTTTTCTTAGGCAACAGAACCACCTAGCGATCTTAACTTCGGATAATAATTTGTTCAATTCCTGGGATCGGCAATTGTAAATGTCGAGGTATTATACCGGTTTTCTTATAGTCCGAAAGAGAAAACGTAAAAAGAAGGAACGTTTCTTTTTTTTTTTTTTTTTTAATAATCTGTTAAATAAACGAAACGAAATCTCAAATAGAAAAGTATTTGTGGTCCTTAGAAGGACCGTTTTCCCATCGTCTTCCCTCGCCGCAATTTTTATTTTGCTTTGTTGTCGGTTTTCTTGGGCAAAAGAACCGCTTGAATGTTCGGCAAAACACCTCCCTGAGCGATCGTTACTCCCGATAATAATTTGTTCAATTCCTCGTCGTTTCGGATCGCCAGTTGTAAATGTCGCGGAATGATTCTGGTTTTCTTATTGTCCCTCGCCGCGTTACCGGCCAATTCCAAAACTTCGGCGGCCAAATATTCCATTACGGCCGCCAAATATACCGGAGCTCCGGCGCCGACCCTCTCCGCATAGTTTCCTTTCCGAAGTAATCGGTGAATTCTACCTACCGGAAACTGTAAACCGGCCCTGCTAGAACGAGACTTCGCTTTCCCTTTGACTTTGCCTCCTTTTCCGCGTCCCGACATCGTTATTACCGTTAATAGTACACGCACGAACGTTAACAGCACAATGACGCTCTCGCAGACCGTGGGCGCGCTATTTATAGGACATGGGCATGGACCAATGGGATTAGCGCTTCGGCGAACGATGCCCGGGGGCGGAGCTTGTCGGCCGACTCGGTTCTCAAATAAATAGCTGCGGCCCGGTGTGGGCCTTGTCAGTCCGTTACTTTGCGCGCGTCTAATCGATTGTAGAAAATGCCACCGAAAGTAAGCGGTAAAGCGGCGAAAAAAGCCGGCAAGGCTCAAAAAAATATTTCGAAGAGTGATAAGAAAAAGAAACGCAGGAGGAAGGAGAGTTACGCAATTTACATTTACAAAGTGTTGAAGCAAGTTCATCCGGATACTGGCATTTCGAGCAAAGCCATGTCCATTATGAATTCGTTCGTAAACGACATTTTCGAAAGGATTGCCGCCGAAGCTTCTCGTTTGGCTCACTATAATAAGCGATCCACTATTACTAGCAGAGAGATTCAAACGGCCGTGAGATTGTTGTTGCCCGGAGAGTTGGCCAAGCACGCCGTCAGTGAAGGGACCAAAGCCGTCACAAAATACACCAGTTCTAAATAAATGAGCGTCGACTTGGAGAGTGTAAATTCACCAAAAACGGTTCTTTTCAGAACCACAATTTTTATATATTAATCAATTCGTTTATTCATATCTTTCTTTCTTATTTTTTTTTTTTTCGAATCATAGTTAGATAAAAGTGCTTATCGTCGAAATAAATGGCAGGAACCCGGTTTCGCGTTTATTTCGATTGACGTTTTTGGTTAGCAAAATTGAATTTTCCTATTTTTTTATTTAATTAGGTCAGTTCGTGTTGAACGTAGTTTTGATTACTTTTTATTTGAGTGTGCTTAATTTTGTTTGTGTTTGTTTAGTTTTTGCGAATTGTGGTTCGTTTTGGTGAAGTTTTGCATGTTTTTTTTTTTGGTTTGGTTGATTTGGGTTTGTTACACGGTTAATTTTGGTTTCTTTTGCTGAATTTTCGCTAGTTTTGGTTACTTTGGTTTATTATTTCCAGTTTCGGCCGCTATTGGTTAGTTAGGATTATCGTTAGTTTTGGGTTTGTTTAGGATAATTTTGGCTTGTTTTTGTTAATTTTGACTACTTTTGCTTAATTTTGCTTAGTTTTGGTTACTTTGGTTTATTATTTCCAGTTTCGGCCGCTATTAGTTAGTTAGGGTTCATTTCGGTTAGTTTTTGTGAACGTTTCCTATTTTTGCTTAATTATCGTTAGTTTTGGTTTGTTTAGGATAAGTTTGGCTTGTTTTTGTTAATTTTGACTACTTTTGCTTAATTTTGCTTAGTTTTGTTTACTTTGGTTTATTATTTCCAGTTTCGGCCGCTATTAGTTAGTTATGGTTCGTTTCGGTTAGTTTTTGTGAACGTTTCCTATTTTTGCTTAATTATCGTTAGTTTTGGTTTGTTCAGGATAAGTTTGGCTTGTTTTTGTTAATTTTGACTACTTTTGCTTAATTTTGCTTAGTTTTGGATAATTTGGTTTGTTTTGCCGAACTTTGGCCAATTTTGGTTTGTTATGATTAATTTTGCTTAGTTGTGGTTATTTTTGTTCCTTTTGGTTAGTTTTGTTTAATTTTGGTTATATTCGGTTAATTTTGGTTAGTTTTGCTTATTTTTGCTTTGTTTCGGTTAGTTTTGCTTATTTTTCTCTGCTCGCGGCTAGCGGCAAAAACCTTTTATGGGAGTATATGTTAAAATGAATAAAATAAAAAAAAAAAAAACAAAACTCTCTTCCCGCTGGTCCGCAATATTAAAGAAGACGGACTTATAAATGTTTAATAATGAATTTATTAAATCGCGAGAAAAAAAAATGCAAACACCCGAAATTAAAAATGATGGAGAGTATCGTCCGACAAAATCCGGGGACGGCGATTTATTTTTAAGTCGGAACCGGAACCGGCGGTCAGTTAACAAAAGTAAGTAAAGAAAAAAAAATATTTGAAAAAGTGCCCGCTTTAACCAAATCGAACGTAACCACGAGCGAAAGTTTCGCTCCGAACTTTATTTGCCCGCCGCAGCCGATATTCGGGTTTTCACGTGAAACGTTCGGAAGACTAAGGAATGGTCCGTTACCTATAATAGGTGAGATGGTCTCGAGCGCGACCGCCGCGTCGTGCGTATAGACACTTCTCCCTTCGCAGAGCAAAATGCTTTTTCGATCGTTAGATCGCCTTCGAGTCGACCGTTTGGCGCGATTAATTGGCTCGCTTAACATTTTCGTATCGTGGGTTCAATTTTTTAAGAAAAATTGGTTTCCTTCATCGGTACGGGAACGTAGACCGTTTTTCGTTTGCCATCGGCCCGTCTTCGTAGCAGCGATTGCTCGAGCGTTCGAAAACATTTTAAGGCTCCGCACCTTATACAGCTAGATCGCGAACTTAGCGGGTGTTTTAAAGTAAGATTTGGCACTTCGTGGTTCGAAAGCGGTCGCCCTATAATATTTTTCTTCCGAAAAATTTGCGATAACTCTCATCTAACCGAGCGAGTTTATATGCGAATCCGGAACGTTTCTTTCGAGAAATCTCGTGTCGCTTTCAATCTAGCGAAGAGTGATCGAGAGAATGTCCGAAAATTTCCGTCGATCGACGTTCGTTGCCCGAGGCACATCGGTTCGACGCGCGCCGCATTTTAAAGCTTATTATGCGCGCGCGAGTCGGATTGTTTGATCGCGCACTCACGTCGTCTCGATATTTATTACCAACAAAAAAAAATTGGACGGATCGCGTCCGAATAATAATAATAACGAGTGTGGCGTCGGGAACGGTTCATTTCCGTACTCGCACGCTATCACCGCCACACAAAGTGGTCGCGTCTGTTTCTATTTAAAAATAAAATAAACGCGTTTCGCGCGCGTAATTATTATTTTTAAAAAAGAGACTGTTTGTTGTCGTACCGCGCCCGATCGTCGTCATCCGTGGCGGCGGCGGCGGCGGCGCGCTCGACACGTAGAACAGCTCCCTGGTTGATCCTGCCAGTAGTCATATGCTTGTCTCAAAGATTAAGCCATGCATGTTTCAGTACAAGCCAAATTAAGGTGAAACCGCGAAAGGCTCATTAAATCAGTTATGGTTCCTTAGATCGTACCCACAATTACTTGGATAACTGTGGTAATTCTAGAGCTAATACATGCAAACAGAGGTCCGACCGGAGACGGAAGGAGTGCTTTTATTAGATCAAAACCAATCGGTGGCGGGTTCGCGCCCGACATCGTTCAACTTGGTGACTCTGAATAACTTTACGCTGATCGCACGGTCTCGCACCGGCGACGCATCTTTCAAATGTCTGCCTTATCAACTGTCGATGGTAGGTTCTGCGCCTACCATGGTCGTAACGGGTAACGGGGAATCAGGGTTCGATTCCGGAGAGGGAGCCTGAGAAACGGCTACCATATCCAAGGAGGGCAGCAGGCGCGCAAATTACCCACTCCCGGCACGGGGAGGTAGTGACGAAAAATAACGATACGGGACTCATCCGAGGCCCCGTAATCGGAATGAGTACACTCTAAACCCTTTAACGAGGATCAATTGGAGGGCAAGTCTGGTGCCAGCAGCCGCGGTAATTCCAGCTCCAATAGCGTATATTAAAGTTGTTGCGGTTAAAAAGCTCGTAGTCGAATTTGTGTCTCGCGCCGCCGGTTCATCGTCCGCGGTGTTAACTGGCGTGCCGCGAGACGTCCTGCCGGTGGACTTAGCCCGTTCACGCGGGCGGTCCAACTCAATCCTGCCGCGGTGCTCTTCATTGAGTGTCGAGGTGGGCCGGCACGTTTACTTTGAACAAATTAGAGTGCTTAAAGCAGGCTAAAACTTCGCCTGAATACTGTGTGCATGGAATAATGGAATAGGACCTCGGTTCTATTTTGTTGGTTTTCGGAACCCCGAGGTAATGATTAATAGGAACGGATGGGGGCATTCGTATTGCGACGTTAGAGGTGAAATTCTTGGATCGTCGCAAGACGGACAGAAGCGAAAGCATTTGCCAAAAACGTTTTCATTGATCAAGAACGAAAGTTAGAGGTTCGAAGGCGATCAGATACCGCCCTAGTTCTAACTGTAAACTATGCCAGCTAGCGATCCGCCGACGTTCCTCCGATGACTCGGCGGGCAGCTTCCGGGAAACCAAAGCTTTTGGGTTCCGGGGGAAGTATGGTTGCAAAGCTGAAACTTAAAGGAATTGACGGAAGGGCACCACCAGGAGTGGAGCCTGCGGCTTAATTTGACTCAACACGGGAAACCTCACCAGGCCCGGACACCGGAAGGATTGACAGATTGAGAGCTCTTTCTTGATTCGGTGGGTGGTGGTGCATGGCCGTTCTTAGTTGGTGGAGCGATTTGTCTGGTTAATTCCGATAACGAACGAGACTCTAGCCTGCTAACTAGGCGTATTTAGACATCTCAAAGGCCGGCCGGCTCGGGGTTCGCCCCGTTGTCGCGCGCGGTTTTTACTGTCTGCGTACAAACAATTCTTCTTAGAGGGACAGGCGGCTTCTAGCCGCACGAGATTGAGCAATAACAGGTCTGTGATGCCCTTAGATGTTCTGGGCCGCACGCGCGCTACACTGAAGGAATCAGCGTGTCCTCCCTGGCCGAGAGGCCCGGGTAACCCGCTGAACCTCCTTCGTGCTAGGGATTGGGGCTTGCAATTGTTCCCCATGAACGAGGAATTCCCAGTAAGCGCGAGTCATAAGCTCGCGTTGATTACGTCCCTGCCCTTTGTACACACCGCCCGTCGCTACTACCGATTGAATGATTTAGTGAGGTCTTCGGACCGATACGCCGATGGCGTTTCGGCGTCGTCGATGTGTCCGGGAAGTTGACCAAACTTGATCATTTAGAGGAAGTAAAAGTCGTAACAAGGTTTCCGTAGGTGAACCTGCGGAAGGATCATTAAAGTGATAATAAAAATTACACAGTTTGTCTTTATTTAGTCGAACGAATTTTTGTCGCTGACGCTCGGTCGAAAATATCTCGCGTCGATCTTTAAGTCGGCCGCGATTAAATTCGACGACTACGACGACCACTCGACCACCGTAAAAAAGGGGAGAGAGGAGTAGGAGTAGGAGGAGCGCCGACAAAATTCCGGGTACCTAGACGGAACTCGAAGCGCGAAACCTAGTTTCGCGCTCGCCGTCGACAAGGTGTCAAACGATATTCGCCCGGAGCACCGAAAAGTACTTACACCCACCCGCGACCCGCGAGGAGGTGTGTATATAAACTTTAAACCGGCGCGGGTCGTCCGAACGCGAACGCGCGCGCGCCTACCGTCTGAATAATAAAGAACAAAGGGCGCGCGGCGAAGTGTTCCGTCGGATAGACCGGCCCGAAATCGAACTTTTTTTTTTTTTTTACGTCGAAAGGTATATACCTCGCCTTCCGTAAAAAAAATGTATGTGTCGATAACAACGCCGACGACTCTTTTTCGGAGACGAAAAGCGTTAAACCGATCGAAAAAAGATTACCCTAAACGGTGGATCACTTGGCTCGTGGGTCGATGAAGAACGCAGCTAATTGCGCGTCAACTTGTGAACTGCAGGACACATGAACATCGACATTTCGAACGCACATTGCGGTCCTCGGATTCTGTTCCCGGACCACTCCTGGCTGAGGGTCGTATCCAATTTAAAGACTGCTCGGTTTTTTCGCCCGCGAGGCGCGAGAAACGTCGGAGCGAGTTGGACGTGTAGCGCGGGAAGGAGTGAGGAGCAACAGCACGTTCGCGCTTAGCGCGCGATCTCTCTCCTACCCGGTCTCGCGACGTTTTAAAACGCGAAAGCGAAACTCCGGCCGCGTTCTAAGGAACGCGACCGAGTTTGCGAACGACGTCGATTTTCGACGCACCGGTTCGTCGCGTCGCGCTCGCTTAAAAGCGCGAGAGACGAGCGTAATTAAAACCGCCCGCGTATGTCGCAGGTCCGCGCAAAATTGACGATCGTCGTGTCCGTTATTTTCTCGATAAGAAGAAAAGGTGTCCGACGTCTGATCGTTTGCGGCCGCGTAACGAGTGGTGGATATAGCGGTTTTAAATATAAACGCTGAACCGTTTCGAAATTCACGTCTACGTTTTATATATATATTTATATATATATATATATATATATATATATAATGATTTTATCGATCGACCTCAGAGCAGGTGAGACTACCCGCCGAATTTAAGCATATTAATAAGCGGAGGAAAAGAAACTAATTAGGATTCCCTCAGTAGCTGCGAGCGAACAGGGAAGAGCCCAGCACCGAATCCCGCGGCCGATACCGGGCGCCGGGAAATGTGGTGTTAGGGA
>NW_026844282.1:0-11825 GCF_029955315.1 Cylas formicarius
AATATTGGCCTAGGGACCTGAGTTCGTAGCAGAATCTCGCTTATGCAATGATTTGGTGCTAGAAAAAGTTCCAGGCTGAATTGAAAACTCTACTGATCAGGAGTTGAATATTGGCCTAGGAACCTGAGTTCGTAGCAGAATCTCGCTTATGCAATGATTTGGTGCTAGAAAAAGTTCCAGGCTGAATTGAAAAACTCTGCTGATCAGGAGTTGAATATTGGCCTAGGGGACCTGAGTTCGTAGCAGAATCTCGCTTATGCAATGATTTGGTGCTAGAAAAAGTTCCAGGCTGAATTGAAAACTCTACCGACCAGGAGTTGAATATTGGCCTAGGGACCTGAGTTCGTAGCAGAATCTCGCTTATGCAATGATTTGGTGCTAGAAAAAGTTCCAGGCTGAATTGAAAACTCTACTGATCAGGAGTTGAATATTGGCCTAGGAACCTGAGTTCGTAGCAGAATCTCGCTTATGCAATGATTTGGTGCTAGAAAAAGTTCCAGGCTGAATTGAAAACTCTACTGATCAGGAGTTGAATATTGGCCTAGGGACCTGAGTTCGTAGCAGAATCTCGCTTATGCAATGATTTGGTGCTAGAAAAAGTTCCAGGCTGAATTGAAAACTCTACTGATCAGGAGTTGAATATTGGCCTAGGAACCTGAATCTTAACCTAAGCGCTATATAATAATTATAAATAAGGAAATATTTTAAGTACAATTACTTATATAATAATAATTAATAAGGAAATATTTTAAGTACAATTATTTATATAATAATAATTAATAAGGAAATATTTTAAGTACAATTATTTATATAATAATAATTAATAAGGAAATATTTTAAATACAATTATTTATATAATAATTATAAATAAGGAAATATTTTAAGTACAATTATTTATATAATAATAATTAATAAGGAAATATTTTAAGTACAATTATTTATATAATAATAATTAATAAGGAAATATTTTAAGTACAATTATTTATATAATAATAATTAATACTTATATTTAATAGAATTAAACTATTTCCTAAAGTGTCAAAAACTTTTATACCTCTTATACTTAAATATAAAAAGATAGGCTAAGCTAAGCCCTTGGGCTCATACCCCAATTATGAGATTATTCTCTCTTTTTAATTATTAAATTTTATAAATTATTATTTTTAAATACATTAATTTTCAGAACATTATTAGTCATTTCTTCTTATTCTTGATTTTCAATATGAATAGGATTAGAAATTAATATAATATCATTTATTCCATTAATAATCAATTCTAAAAATATTTTTTCATCAGAAAGAGCATTAAAATATTTTATTATCCAAGCTTTAGCTTCAAATATTCTACTGTTTAGAATTATTCTTAACTTACATATTAATCCTTTATTTTTTAATAATAATATTCTAATAATTATATTAAATTGTGCATTATTTATAAAATTAGGCGCCGCTCCTTTTCATTTTTGATTCCCGGAAATTATTATAGGATTAAATTGAAATAACACTTTAATTTTAATAACTTGGCAAAAAATTGCTCCTTTAATTATAATTTCCTATAATTTCTCTATTACCTTATTTATTTCTATCATTATTATTATATCTTCAATAGTTGGGAGAATTCAATCACTTAATCAAATTAATCTACAAAAAATTCTAGCTTATTCTTCTATTAATCATATAAGTTGATTAATTGCAAGACTAATTAATATACAAATTTTTATTATATATTTTATTATATATTTTATCCTATCAATCAATATTATTATAATTTTAAATGTTAATAAAATCTATTCTTTAACACAATTATTTTATTCTCTAAATGAATTTAAATATTTTAAATTCATTTTTTCTCTTAATTTTTTATCTATAAGAGGATTACCGCCTTTCTTTAGATTTCTACCTAAATGATTAATTATCAATAAATTAATTAATAATAACTTTTTTATATTAAGATTATTAATATTAATCTCAACTTTAATTATAATTTTCATATATATTCGAATCGCACTTCCTATATTAATAATTAATCATACAGAAATAATTTCCCACTCTAAAAATATTTTTAAGTTAAATCTATTTATTTATTTAACTAATATAATCTCATTTATAGGACTTATAATTTTTTTAATTTTATTTTTTTAAAAAAGAATTTAAGTTAAAAAAACTTTTAACCTTCAAAGTTAACAATAGAATTTATTCCTAATTCTTAAACTATAAACCAATTTAAATTTCCTTTAAGCTTGCATCTTAAAATCCTATTCCTATAGACTATATAGTTTAATAAAGAAATATATTTATATTTATAAATGAATTTACAATTCATCGCCTAAAATTTCAGCCACTTTATTAAATTTACCGAATAAATGACTTTACTCTACTAATCACAAAGATATTGGTACACTATATTTTATTTTAGGGCTTTGATCTGGATTAGTGGGCACTTCTCTAAGTTTTATCATTCGAATTGAACTAAGAAATCCTCAATCATTAATTGGTGATGATCAAATTTTTAATGTAATAGTTACAGCCCATGCATTTATTATAATTTTTTTTATAGTTATACCTATCATAATTGGAGGATTTGGCAATTGATTAGTTCCTCTAATACTCGGTGCTCCTGATATAGCTTTTCCCCGTATAAATAATATAAGTTTTTGACTTTTACCGCCATCTTTAACTTTTCTATTAATTAGAAGAATTATTGAAAAAGGCGCTGGAACAGGATGAACCGTTTATCCTCCACTAGCATCTAATATTGCTCATAGAGGAAGTTCAGTTGACTTAGCAATTTTTAGCTTACATTTAGCGGGAATCTCTTCAATTATAGGGGCAACAAATTTTATTTCCACAATTATTAATATACGGCCTCATAATATACCCATAGATCAAATTTCACTTTTTTCTTGAGCTGTCGGTATTACTGCTCTATTACTTCTTCTTTCTCTTCCCGTACTTGCGGGAGCTATTACTATATTATTAACTGATCGAAATATTAATACCTCATTCTTCGATCCAGCCGGAGGGGGGGACCCTATTTTATATCAACATTTATTTTGATTTTTTGGACACCCCGAAGTTTATATATTTTAATTCTTCCAGGATTTGGAATAATTTCTCATATTGTCTCTCAAGAAAGAAATAAAAAAGAAACTTTTGGAACTTTAGGTATAATTTATGCAATATTAGCTATTGGTCTTTTAGGATTTTTAGTTTGGGCTCATCATATATTTACTATCGGAATAGATGTTGATACTCGGGCCTACTTTACTTCTGCCACTATAATTATTGCTATTCCAACCGGTATTAAAATTTTTAGATGATTAGCTACACTTTATGGAACTAAATTAAATTTTGAACCAACTACACTTTGATCATTAGGTTTCATTTTTTTATTTACTATTGGCGGATTAACTGGAGTAGTCCTAGCTAACTCATCTATTGATATTATTCTTCATGATACATACTATGTTGTTGCCCACTTTCATTATGTTTTATCAATAGGGGCAGTATTTGCAATTATTGCAGGATTTATTCACTGATACCCGTTATTTACTGGGTTAACTCTCAATAATAAACTTTTAAAAAGACATTTTATTGTAACATTTATTGGAGTAAATTTAACTTTCTTCCCTCAACATTTTCTAGGATTAAGAGGAATACCTCGCCGTTATTCCGATTATCCAGATTCTTTTACTAAATGAAATATCATTTCTTCAATCGGTAGATTAATCTCTACACTAAGATTAATATTCTTTATTTATATTATTTGAGAAAGTTTAATTCTTAGCCGACAAACATTAACTACTTTAAATTTTTCCTCTTCAATTGAATGATTAAGATCACTACCACTCGCTGAACATAGATTTAATGAAATCCCTTTAATTACTAAATTCTAAAATGGCAGAATAGTGCATAAGATTTAAGCTCTTAATATAAAGTTTATCTTTTTTTAGAATTGTCTACTTGAAAAACATTAACATTACAGGACAGTACTTCACCCTTAATAGAACAATTAATTTTTTTCCATGATCATAGATTAATAATTTTAATTATCATTACAATTTTAATTAGTCAAATTATATTATCTTACTTATTAAATAAATTTAACCATCGATTCTTTTTACAAAACCAAACTATAGAACTAATTTGAACTATTATACCCATTATAATTTTAATTATAATTGCTTTGCCATCTCTGCGATTATTATATATTATAGATGAACTAAATAAACCTGCCCTTTCTATTAAAATTATCGGACATCAATGATACTGAACATATGAATATTCAGATTTACAAAATTTCAATTATGACTCTTATATAATTCCACAAAATAACTTCAACTTTCGATTATTAGATGTTGATAATCGAATAGTAATTCCTTTTAACACTTACATTCGCCTATTAATTACTTCAGAAGATGTCATCCATTCATGAGCTTTACCTTCAGCTGGGCTAAAAATTGATGCAACTCCTGGACGTCTTAATCAAGCAAATATATTTATTAATCGAACCGGAATTTTCTTTGGTCAATGCTCCGAAATTTGCGGTTCCAATCATAGGTTTATACCTATTGTAGTAGAAAGAATCTCTTCTAATTTTTTTCTTAAATGATTAAAAAATAATTAACATTAGATGGCTGAAATTTTAAGCATTGATCTCTTAAATCAATTTATAGTAAACTAAAAAATTACTTCTAATGAAAAACTTAGTTTTATTATAAAACATTAACTTGTCAAGTTAAAAATATCTGCGCCCCGTTAGTTTTTAATACCACAAATAGCTCCTTTAAGTTGATCATTTTTATATATTTACACAATTAGAATTTTTATTATTATTATTATTTTAACTTATTATATTTATTTGCCTAAAATTAATAATAAAATTTATTTTAAAAATTTAAATTTACCTAAAACTTACTGAAAATGATAATAAATTTATTTTCTTCATTTGATCCTTCTACAAATTTATTTAACTTAAATTGGCTAAGAATTATATTAAGTTTGATTCTATTACCATCTTTTTTCTGATTTATTCCTTCTCGTTATAATATATCTTGAATTATTCTTACTAGAAGAATTCATAAAGAATTAAAAATCCTGCTTCCTCAAAATATAAAAAGATCAACATTAATTTTATTAAGAATTTTTATTTTTATTATACTAAATAATTTCATAGGATTATTCCCTTACATTTTTACTAGAACCAGCCATATACCTATTACTTTAAGTTTAAGTTTAAGATTATGACTAACTTTTATAATCTTTGGCATTACCTTTAATACAATAAATATATTAGCTCATTTAGTGCCCATGGGAGCCCCTGCTCTCTTATTGCCATTTTTAGTAATTGTTGAATTAATTAGAAATTTAATTCGCCCAATAACATTAGCCATTCGTTTAACGGCTAATATAATTGCCGGCCATTTATTATTAACCTTATTAGGAAATATAGGTCAATATATAAATTTTCTAACAATTAATGTTTTGATTTTTATTCAAATTTTATTACTAATTTTAGAATCTGCAGTGAGCTTAATCCAAGCATATGTATTTTCTATTCTTATTACTCTTTATGCTAGAGAAATTCATTAATGACAACTCAAAATCATCCTTTTCATTTAGTAAATCCAAGGCCTTGACCACTATTAATTTCTTTTAATTTATTAAATCTATTAATAGGGCTTATTTCTTGATTCCACTTATATCAAATTGATCTATTGATTTTTAGATTAATTTCTATACTATTAATTTTATTTCAATGATGACGAGATATTACACGAGAAAGAACCCTCCAAGGATTGCATTCTCTAAAAGTTTCATCCGGGCTCCGATGAGGGATAATTTTATTTATTACATCTGAAATTTTATTTTTTATTTCATTTTTTTGAAGATTTTTCCATAATAGTCTTTCTCCTAATATTGAATTGGCAATAATATGACCCCCTAAATCAATTAATACTTTTAATCCTATAAATATCCCCTTATTAAATACATTAATTTTGTTATCTTCAGGTATTACAGTAACTTGGGCTCATCATAGATTAATAGAAAATAACTATTCTCAAGCACTTCAAAGACTTATATGAACTATTGGCCTAGGGATCTACTTTACTCTACTTCAAGCTCTTGAATATTATGAAGCTTCGTTTTCAATTTCAGATTCTATTTATGGAACTTGTTTTTTTATAGCAACTGGATTTCATGGATTTCATGTTATTGTTGGTACTACATTTCTCTTAATTATAATAATTCGTCTATTTATTAGGCATTTTTCTTCAATTCATCACTTTGGATTTGAAGCTGCCGCATGATATTGACACTTTGTAGATGTAGTATGATTATTTTTATATTTATCTATTTACTGATGAAGAAGATAATTTTATTTATATAATATAAATTATTATATTTGACTTCCAATCAAAAAATCTAAATTTTTAGTATAAATAATAATAATAATTTTTTATCTATCATTAATAATTATAATCGTTATTTTAATATTAATAATCTTAATTAATTTTTTATCTATAAAAACATTAATCGATCGTGAGAAAAGTAGGCCCTATGAGTGTGGATTTGATCCAAAAAATAATTCTCGTATACCATTTTCATTACATTTCTTCTTAATTGCTCTAATTTTTTTAATTTTTGATATTGAATTAACATTACTCTTACCAATTATTTTCTCATTAAAATTTTCAAATATTTTTAGATTATTTTACTCTATTAGTTTTTTTTTAATTATTCTTTTACTGGGGTTATTTCACGAATGGAAATTAGGGGCATTAGAATGATCAAACTAAAGGATAATAGTTTAAGAAAAACATTTAATTTGCATTTAAAAGATATTCCATAAATTTATCTTATAAAATAGTATGAAGCAAAAAATTGCCTTTAGTTTCGACCTAAAATTTAGATGAATAATCCTTACTTTAATTGAAACCAAAATAGAGGTCTATCACTGTTAATGATAAAATTGAGTTTTCTCCAATTAAAGAAATATTCTTTAAACTATGCTTCTAACATAGGTTCAAAGCGCTAAGTGCGTTTATATTTCTATATATATATATATATATATATATATACATAGAAATATTTATATAGTTTAATTTAAAACATTACATTTTCACTGTAAAATTGATATATTTATCTATAAATTTATTATTTAAAAATAAAATTATTTCCTTAGTATCTTCAATACTATGCTCTATTATATAAGCTATTTAAATTATTAAATTAAATAATTAAAATAAAAGTAAAAATAAGAATTAAAAATAAAAATAATAAAATTTTAAATTTATCTATAAAAATCTTTTGTAATCCCTTAGAAGAATTAATTAATAAAAAAAATAATTTTTTTCTTCCATAATACTCCATTCATCCTTGATCTAAATAATTTAATTTTTGACCTAAATTTAATACTAAATGATTCAGCCCATAAGTTGATAAAATTGGTATATTTCATATAAAAGATTGAAACTTCACTAAATTAAGAAACCTTAGAGATTTAATTTTTATATTAATTCTTATTTTTGATAACTTAAAACCTAAATAAATCCCTAATAAAATTATTAAAAAGGATAGTAATTTCATTATTAAAGGTAAAAAAAAATATATAGGATAAATAAAAATAATTCAAGAAAACATCCTCCCTCTAATAACGATAAAAATTAATAATCCAAATAATCTCTTTATTATCAAATTATTTCTTTCTTGAATAGAACATAAACTATAATAATTATAATCACCTAAAACTAAATAATTAATTAATCGAAAAGTATATATTACTGTCAAACCAATAGATAAATAAAAAATAAAAAATATAAATATATTTATATATCCTATTCTTATTCTTTCTAGAATTAAGTCCTTAGAATAAAATCCCGATAAAAATGGTATCCCGCATAAGGCTATATTTCTAAAAAAAAAAATTCTAGAAATAACCGGTATTTGATTAATTAATCTTCCTATATAACGAATATCCTGACATCCTCTAAAATTATGAATAATAATTCCTGCACATATAAACATTAAAGCTTTAAATAAAGCATGAATTAATAAATGGAAAAAAGCTAAATCTACTCTACCTAAAAATAAAATTCTTATCATAAATCCTAACTGCCTTAATGTTGATAAAGCAATAATTTTTTTTAAATCATTCTCAAAATTAGCTGCAATACCAGATATTAATATAGTTATTATTCTTAAAAATAATATTAAAAATATTAATCTTCTACTAAAAGCTTCTTGAAATCGAATTAATAAATAAACTCCTGCAGTTACTAAAGTAGATGAATGAACTAATGAAGAAATGGGAGTTGGGGCAGCTATAGCTGCTGGCAATCATGAAGAAAAAGGAATTTGAGCTCTTTTAGTAAATGCAGCTAAAACAATAAATAATACTAATACCTGTATAGAAAAATCTCTTTTTATAAAATTTAAATAATAAATATAAGATCAACTACCATAATTTATTATTCAAGAAATTGATAATAATAAAGCCGCATCTCCGATACGATTAGACAAAGCTGTTAACATACCTGCATTATAAGATTTAACATTTTGATAATAAATTACTAATAAATAAGACACTAAGCCCAAGCCATCTCATCCTAATAAAATTGACACTAAATTTGGGCTAATAATTAATAATAATATAGAAATAACAAACAGCAAAATTAATATGATAAATCGAGAAATATTTAAATCTCCTTTTATATAATCTTCTCTATATAAAATTACCATTCTGGAAATAAATAATACATATCCTATAAATATACAAGATATTCAATCAATTAATAAAGAAAAAATTAAAGAAACGGAATTAAAATTTAATAATTCATACTCTAACAAATAAACTTTATCCTTAATTAATAAATTTATACTAATTAAAATTAATAATACAGAAAAAAATCAAAATCCAAAATGAATAAATTTTACAAATTTTTATTACTTAAAATGTTTCCATTTCTTTAATTCCACAAATTAATATTTTATTTATATAAAATATTTAAGTTTATTAAAAATTATAAATTAATAAATTTCTAATTAATAACAATATATTTAAAGGTATTCAATGTAATAATAATAAAAAATGTTCACGAATATTTATATTTATAAATCTAAAAATATAAGAACTAAATTTTCCATGCTGAGAAAAAGAATATAAATATAATGAATAAGCCCCTCTAAAAAATGTAGTTAAAAATAAAAATAATATATTCAAATTTCTAAATCTGACTAAACTATTAATTAAAAAAATCTCACCTAATAAATTTATTGAGGGGGGGGCTGCTATATTTGAAGAACATAATAAAAATATTCATAAGCTTAAAGAAGGTATAATATTTAAAAATCCTTTTCTTAAATAAATTCTTCGTCTTATTGTTCGTTCATATATTATATTTGCAATACTAAATAAACCAGAAGAACATAAACCATGGGCAATTATTATAATTAAAGCCCCAATTATACCTATATAACTTAACCTTATAATTCCAGCTAAAGCTAAACCCATATGAGAAACAGAAGAATAAGCAATTAATAATTTTATATCTCTTTGACGTAAACAAATTATAGAAATAACTACAGCTCCGAACAATGAAATATTTATAATTAATAAATTTATAAATTTAAAATCTAAAAATATAATTATTACTCGAATAAGCCCATATCCTCCTAATTTTAATAAAACGCCAGCTAATACTATTGATCCAGAAATTGGGGCCTCTACATGAGCCTTTAATAACCATAAATGAAAAAAATATATCGGTATTTTAATTAAAAATACTAACACTATACTTAAATATAAAATTAATCTAAAAGAAATTTCTAAATTAAAAAAAGTTAATCTTCCATATATATAAAAAATAAAAAAAATACCTAATAATAATGGGAATGATCCAAATAATGTATATATTAACAAATAAAATCCAGCATCTAAACGTTCTGGTTGTCTACCCCATCCAATAATTAAAATTAAAATTGGAATTAATCTAGCTTCAAAAAATAAATAAAATATAAATAAATCTATTGATATAAATGATAATAATAAAAAAATTATTAATAAACAAATTAAAAATAAAAAAAGATCTCTATATTTATTTTTTCTATATAAATTTTCAGAAGCTATGATTATTAAAGAACCAATTCAAATACTTAATAATCTAAGACAAAAAGATATAATATCTATACCTAATATATATCTAATATTAATTATATAATTCTGTATTCTAAATCCAAGTATTAAAAAAAAACTAATAATAAATATTATAAATTGAATCAATCAAAATATATTTAAATAACTTAAAGGTATCAATATTACTAATATAAGAATATATTTTATCATAATAATAATATAGAATTTAAATAATCATTTCCATATCTTCGAATTATTAATACAAGCATTGCTAAACCTAAAGCACCTTCGCATACACTTACGGTTAAAAATATTATTAAAAAAAAATAATCTCTTAAATTAAATCTTAATACTAATCCTATATTAAAATATAAAGAAATAACTAAAAACTCTAATCTTAATAATATCAATAATAAATAATTACTTTTTATAATAAAAAATAATAAACCAATAATAAACATTACTCTTCTAAATATATAAAAATTAATTATCATTATATTTTAACTTAAATAATTTAATTAAAATACTGGTCTTGTAAACCAGAAATGAAATATTTCTTTAAGTTTCAGAAAAAGAAAACTCTATCCTTAATCTCCAAAATTAAAATTTTATTTAAACTATTTTCTGATATAATATATTTCTTATTAAGAATAAATTTATCCTTATCCATTATAGTATTACTTATTAATCATCCAATTTCAATGGGAATTATTATTCTTTTACAAACAATTATAATTTCCTTAATTATTGGATTAATAAATTTAAATTATTGAGTATCTTATATTCTATTCATAATTATTGTAGGAGCATTGATAATTATTTTTATTTATATAACAAGAATTTCCTCCAATAATAAATTTAAAAAATTTTATAATATTTTAGTTACTTTTATTATTATTAATCTTATTAATATTTTAATAATTTATATATATGACTCTTATTTTATCTATTTTAAAAATTCTAATGAAATATTTAATCCTCACAACATAGAACTATTCTTAAGAAAATATTTTAATTATCCTAATAATTTTATTTTAATTATAATTATAACTTACTTATTAGTAACTTTAATTACAATTGTAACAATTACTATAAATAATTTCGGGCCCCTACGTAAAATATTCTAATGATAAATTCACCCTACCGAAAATCTAACGCTTTATTTAAAATTATTAATAATTCACTTATTGATTTAGCCTCTCCTTCAAATATTTCCTATTTATGAAATTTTGGAAGTTTATTAGGAATTTGTCTTTTAATTCAAATTATTACAGGTTTATTCTTAGCTATACATTATTATCCCCACACTGAACTAGCATTTAATAGAGTAAGAATCATTTGTCGAGAAATTAATTTTGGATGATTAATTCGAACTCTTCATGCCAATGGAGCATCAATATTTTTTATTTGTATATATATTCATATTGGACGAGGAATTTATTACGGGTCCTCAAATCTAAAAAGAACATGACTAATTGGAGTAACAATTTTTTTATTATCTATAGCAACAGCTTTTCTTGGGTATGTTTTACCTTGAGGACAAATATCTTTTTTGAGGGGGCTACAGTAATTACTAATCTTATTTCAGCTATCCCTTATTTAGGAAACTCTGCTGTAATTTGAATTTGAGGGGGATTTGCTGTAGATAATGCTACATTAACTCGATTCTTTACTTTTCATTTCATTCTCCC
>NW_026844283.1:0-12500 GCF_029955315.1 Cylas formicarius
CCAAGCGTCGGATTGTTCACCCGTAAATAGGGAACGTGAGCTGGGTTTAGACCGTCGTGAGACAGGTTAGTTTTACCCTACTGATGACCCGTCGTTGCGATAGTAATCCTGCTCAGTACGAGAGGAACCGCAGGTTCGGACATTTGGTTCACGCACTAGCTCGAGCGGGCTATGGTGCGAAGCTACCATCCGTTGGTTTATGCCTGAACGCCTCTAAGGCCGTATCCTTTCTAGTCGAAGGCGGCAACGATATCTCTTGGAGTTCCGAGAGTCGAAAGGCTCAAAACAATGTGACTTTACTAGGCGGTCGGCGTCCGCGCCGGCCGTCGCACGAGCCCGATTGCCGCTCGAGGTCGCCGATCGGCGGCGGGATCGATCCTTGCCACGTCCGATCAGACCTTCAGGCGGCCGATCGTGGGTCAATCGTTTCGATGTCGGAACTCGGAATTGTCTGTAGACGACTTACGTACCTGGCAGGGTGTTGTACTCGGTAGAGCAGTTACCACACTGCGATCTGTTGAGACTCAGCCCTTAGCTTGGGGATTCGTCTTGTCGGTTAGACGAGACCCCCTCGACGATCGATGGAAAAAAAAAAAAAGAGAAAAAAAAAAAAAAAGGCGAACGTAAAAGGAAAAGCGATTTTCCATTTTACGTTCGCCTTTTTTACGCGGTTAATTTTTTTAAGACCTTACTTGCCGGCCGACCGGCCGGCCTACTCTCGTTTCTTAAAGAAAAAACGAACGGAAGCGAAAACGGATTAGTTAGCTTTTTTTGTTGCCACTAATTCCACCCCCCGGACGTCGCTCGAAATTCGATGTTTGTTTTTTTTGTTTTGTTTTTTTTTTTTTTTTTTAAGAAAAATCGGGGCCCGGTTTTCGAAATTTTCTTTCCGAGGCATCCCTAAAAGCTTCGGAAAACCTTCGGGGTCTCCTCTTCGAAGGCGTGTCGTTAGTGTTAGATATCGACGCCGACTTCGAAACGCGCGCCCGGTGTTTGTGATTTCTTTTAATTCGGTCTAGGTTCTCCGAAATAAATACCGCTTTTTTTTGTTCCTTATTTCCGTCGTTCGCGCGATACGAATCGAAATCGTAAGTTTAAAAAACAGAAACTGGAAACGGGAACTCGAAACGGAGTGTAATAGGTGTCGGGTGGGTATAGGAAACGGGCGGGACACGCGATCGCGAAAATCGCTTTCTCCGCCGAGCGACGTCGAACGAAAAGTCGAAAAATTATCGGTCGCGAGTCGAACATTGCGGGCTTCGATTCCGGTAAAACTTCGACCGCGAAACTTTTGCCCGAATCAAAAAAAAAACTCGCTTTTCGATTGTTTACCTTGAAAATTTGAAAGCTCCACTTTCGTCGTGATTTTAGTTCGAAAATCTCTCTCGCTTCGGGTTCTGCTCGCTCGCGAAACAAACTTTATAGTATTTTAAAACCTTATTCGAAATAGCGGTCCGTTTCGTTTTTAAACGTCGGCCGAAACATGGAAAAAAAACGATCGCTGCGAAGCGCGGAACCTCACCGCCGAAGCCGGGCTCTTTCCTAGCGTAAATCCGACGGCGTTCAGTCCTCCGATTGTCCGTCCGACCATAGTCGAATTCGTTCGCCGGCCTAACCGAATTTATTAATTTCGACGCGCGCGCGGTACTCGTACTCGTGTTGTCGTTGTTTTTGTCGCCGTTGTTTTCCGTCGTCAGTATTTGCGATAATATGGCAGAAAGCGAAGTGAAAGTGTCGACCGCGTCGGCCGCTTCTTCTCCGGCTCAAACCTCCGCGACCATTTCTTCGTCTTCGTCGACGACCGTGAAAAAGGAAAAGAAAGCCAAGAATCCCAGAACGAAACCCAACCATCCGCCGACTTCCGAAATGGTAAACAACGCCATAAAGGGACTAAAAGAGAGAGGCGGTTCTTCGTTGCAAGCCATAAAAAAATACGTGGCCGCCAACTACAAAGTGGACGCCGAAAAAGTGGCTCCTTTCATTAAAAAGTACTTGAAGTCGGCCGTCGCTGCGGGAACTTTGGTTCAAACCAAGGGCAAAGGTGCGTCCGGTTCGTTCAAATTGGCGTCTTCGACTTCTAATTCGGCGAAAAGCGGAGCCGCGTCCTCATCCTCGGAAAAAAAGAAGTCCGTGACCAGAACGAAGAAAGCGTCTCCGAAAAAAACCACCGGAGAAAAATCTGGCGCCGCAGGTGGTGGTGGTGGCGCTTCTTCGAAGCCCGCCGTAAAAAAGGCGGTCGCCGCCTCTCCGAAGGGAAAAGGAAAAAGCGGGGCCGCCGCGTCGTCCGTGGAGAAGAAATCGGCAGCTAAAAAATCCGCCGAAAAGAAAACCGCCAAAGGCGCCGCCGGAACGGCGGTAGCGGCGTCGATTAAAACCAAATCGCCTTCGAAAGCCAAAAAATCAAACAAGGGACCGACGAAGAAACCGAAAGCGCCCAAACCCAAAACGGCAAAATCGCCTCCCGTAGCCGCTTCCGGCAAAGTTAAAAAGCCCGTCTCGCCCAAAAAGAAGAAATGAACCGCCGAGAGAACGTCGATGGGTGTTTAAAAAAAAAACGAAATTTTCGAAACGGTTCTTATCAGAACCACAAAAAAAATCGCTATCGAATTCGTAACTATCTTCAAAGGCAAACTCGAATCCCGGGCGTCTCGGGGGTAAATAGAAAACGATTTCTTTAAAAAATATATATAAGTATAAATTTATTAAAAAATCTCGAAAAGGACTTCTCTTTTTCTTCTTTTTTCTCTTTTCCATTTCGTTCTCCCTACGACAAACTTATTCTAACTTATCCGCCGGCGAATTTTAAACTGCATCTCGTTTAACAACGAAGCGTAGTCGATTCCGACGACGATCACGCAAACATTAAGAGAAATATCCCCGCGAACGTATTTATATGAGAAGAAAGTCCGTTGACAAGCTCCTCCCACCGAAAAGCGAACAGGGGGCGGAGCTTGTTGACCGACTCCGTCGCGATATAAATACGTTCGCCGGGGTTTTTTCTCATTTCGATCGCGAAGACCGCTTTTCTTTGTGAATAATAATGCCTTCGAAAACCGGTGGAAAAGCCGCCGCGAAAAAGCAGAAGAACGAAAGCCGTCACCAAATATACCAGAGGTCGAAATAAAAACTCGTCCGGTTTTACAAAGCAACGGGGAGTGGGGGGGGTTCTTTTCAGAACCACTAATAATTTTTTTTAAAGACGTCGTTAGTTGCGAAAAAAAAAAAATCCAACCGGGCCGTTCTCAAATAATTAATAAATGAAAAAGTTTTATTTTTTATTTTCAATTTTTAACGAAATCTTAAAGGAAAATGATTTGTGGTTCTTAAAAGAACCGGTTTGTTGTTAATAATAATAAAAGAGATTATTATTAATCTTAAGCTCTCTCTCCCCTGATACGCCTCGCCAATTGAATATCTTTCGGCATGATCGTTACTCGTTTGGCATGAATGGCGCACAAATTTGTATCTTCGAAAAGACCGACGAGATAAGCTTCGCTCGCTTCTTGCAACGCCATTACCGCGGAACTTTGGAAACGCAGATCCGTTTTAAAGTCTTGAGCGATTTCTCTGACCAGTCGTTGGAACGGTAATTTTCGGATCAATAGTTCGGTGCTCTTTTGATAACGTCTAATTTCTCTCAAAGCCACGGTGCCCGGTCTGTAGCGATGAGGTTTTTTAACTCCTCCGGTTGCCGGTGCACTTTTTCTCGCCGCTTTGGTCGCCAACTGCTTTCGGGGCGCTTTTCCTCCGGTCGATTTACGAGCGGTCTGCTTGGTTCTGGCCATGATAATAAAACACGTTCGCGGACGTACTAGAACACCAAATCACTAACACTCGTCGACAGATAATGGCCGCACGAACGTCCGTCCGTTTAATTTGTACCCGAGCGTTTTCTCTTCTCATTGGTCCAATCGACCTTTTTGGGCGTGGCGAATTCCGACTCGACAAAACCGAAGCGCCGGACCGTTTTCGGTCAGTTGATCGTGGCACTTCGGACGGTTTTGTTTGTTATATATCGATCAGAGAACTCGGCTCGTATTAAAAATGACCGGTAGAGGGAAAGGCGGCAAAGGTTTGGGAAAAGGTGGTGCAAAGCGACATCGCAAAGTGTTGAGGGATAACATTCAGGGAATAACCAAGCCGGCCATTAGAAGATTGGCCCGTCGCGGAGGCGTGAAACGAATTTCCGGATTGATTTACGAAGAAACTCGTGGCGTTTTAAAGGTGTTTTTGGAAAACGTCATCAGAGACGCGGTAACCTATACGGAGCACGCCAAAAGAAAAACGGTAACGGCAATGGACGTGGTGTACGCCCTAAAAAGACAAGGTAGAACTCTTTACGGATTTGGTGGCTAAATTTTTCGTCGATCTTGCGGAAACACAAAAAAAAAAAAAAAAGGTTCTTTTCAGAACCACAAAATACGTTCCAAAGATTATTCGTTATTTCGAGTATAATGCCCAACAAACCATTATCGAGTCGAGGTAAGTTTTGAATTTTTAATTTCTCCCCGTGTTAGTGTGATTATTAAATCTGTGAAATAAAGGAAACGAAATCTCAAATAGAAAAGTATTTGTGGTCCTTACAAGAACCGTCTTCCTTCCCGGCGAAAACTTTATTTAGCTTTGTTGTCGGTTTTCTTAGGCAACAGAACCACCTAGCGATCTTAACTTCGGATAATAATTTGTTCAATTCCTGGGATCGGCAATTGTAAATGTCGAGGTATTATACCGGTTTTCTTATAGTCCGAAAGAGAAAACGTAAAAAGAAGGAACGTTTCTTTTTTTTTTTTTTTTTTAATAATCTGTTAAATAAACGAAACGAAATCTCAAATAGAAAAGTATTTGTGGTCCTTAGAAGGACCGTTTTCCCATCGTCTTCCCTCGCCGCAATTTTTATTTTGCTTTGTTGTCGGTTTTCTTGGGCAAAAGAACCGCTTGAATGTTCGGCAAAACACCTCCCTGAGCGATCGTTACTCCCGATAATAATTTGTTCAATTCCTCGTCGTTTCGGATCGCCAGTTGTAAATGTCGCGGAATGATTCTGGTTTTCTTATTGTCCCTCGCCGCGTTACCGGCCAATTCCAAAACTTCGGCGGCCAAATATTCCATTACGGCCGCCAAATATACCGGAGCTCCGGCGCCGACCCTCTCCGCATAGTTTCCTTTCCGAAGTAATCGGTGAATTCTACCTACCGGAAACTGTAAACCGGCCCTGCTAGAACGAGACTTCGCTTTCCCTTTGACTTTGCCTCCTTTTCCGCGTCCCGACATCGTTATTACCGTTAATAGTACACGCACGAACGTTAACAGCACAATGACGCTCTCGCAGACCGTGGGCGCGCTATTTATAGGACATGGGCATGGACCAATGGGATTAGCGCTTCGGCGAACGATGCCCGGGGGCGGAGCTTGTCGGCCGACTCGGTTCTCAAATAAATAGCTGCGGCCCGGTGTGGGCCTTGTCAGTCCGTTACTTTGCGCGCGTCTAATCGATTGTAGAAAATGCCACCGAAAGTAAGCGGTAAAGCGGCGAAAAAAGCCGGCAAGGCTCAAAAAAATATTTCGAAGAGTGATAAGAAAAAGAAACGCAGGAGGAAGGAGAGTTACGCAATTTACATTTACAAAGTGTTGAAGCAAGTTCATCCGGATACTGGCATTTCGAGCAAAGCCATGTCCATTATGAATTCGTTCGTAAACGACATTTTCGAAAGGATTGCCGCCGAAGCTTCTCGTTTGGCTCACTATAATAAGCGATCCACTATTACTAGCAGAGAGATTCAAACGGCCGTGAGATTGTTGTTGCCCGGAGAGTTGGCCAAGCACGCCGTCAGTGAAGGGACCAAAGCCGTCACAAAATACACCAGTTCTAAATAAATGAGCGTCGACTTGGAGAGTGTAAATTCACCAAAAACGGTTCTTTTCAGAACCACAATTTTTATATATTAATCAATTCGTTTATTCATATCTTTCTTTCTTATTTTTTTTTTTTTCGAATCATAGTTAGATAAAAGTGCTTATCGTCGAAATAAATGGCAGGAACCCGGTTTCGCGTTTATTTCGATTGACGTTTTTGGTTAGCAAAATTGAATTTTCCTATTTTTTTATTTAATTAGGTCAGTTCGTGTTGAACGTAGTTTTGATTACTTTTTATTTGAGTGTGCTTAATTTTGTTTGTGTTTGTTTAGTTTTTGCGAATTGTGGTTCGTTTTGGTGAAGTTTTGCATGTTTTTTTTTTTGGTTTGGTTGATTTGGGTTTGTTACACGGTTAATTTTGGTTTCTTTTGCTGAATTTTCGCTAGTTTTGGTTACTTTGGTTTATTATTTCCAGTTTCGGCCGCTATTGGTTAGTTAGGATTATCGTTAGTTTTGGGTTTGTTTAGGATAATTTTGGCTTGTTTTTGTTAATTTTGACTACTTTTGCTTAATTTTGCTTAGTTTTGGTTACTTTGGTTTATTATTTCCAGTTTCGGCCGCTATTAGTTAGTTAGGGTTCATTTCGGTTAGTTTTTGTGAACGTTTCCTATTTTTGCTTAATTATCGTTAGTTTTGGTTTGTTTAGGATAAGTTTGGCTTGTTTTTGTTAATTTTGACTACTTTTGCTTAATTTTGCTTAGTTTTGTTTACTTTGGTTTATTATTTCCAGTTTCGGCCGCTATTAGTTAGTTATGGTTCGTTTCGGTTAGTTTTTGTGAACGTTTCCTATTTTTGCTTAATTATCGTTAGTTTTGGTTTGTTCAGGATAAGTTTGGCTTGTTTTTGTTAATTTTGACTACTTTTGCTTAATTTTGCTTAGTTTTGGATAATTTGGTTTGTTTTGCCGAACTTTGGCCAATTTTGGTTTGTTATGATTAATTTTGCTTAGTTGTGGTTATTTTTGTTCCTTTTGGTTAGTTTTGTTTAATTTTGGTTATATTCGGTTAATTTTGGTTAGTTTTGCTTATTTTTGCTTTGTTTCGGTTAGTTTTGCTTATTTTTCTCTGCTCGCGGCTAGCGGCAAAAACCTTTTATGGGAGTATATGTTAAAATGAATAAAATAAAAAAAAAAAAACAAAACTCTCTTCCCGCTGGTCCGCAATATTAAAGAAGACGGACTTATAAATGTTTAATAATGAATTTATTAAATCGCGAGAAAAAAAAATGCAAACACCCGAAATTAAAAATGATGGAGAGTATCGTCCGACAAAATCCGGGGACGGCGATTTATTTTTAAGTCGGAACCGGAACCGGCGGTCAGTTAACAAAAGTAAGTAAAGAAAAAAAAATATTTGAAAAAGTGCCCGCTTTAACCAAATCGAACGTAACCACGAGCGAAAGTTTCGCTCCGAACTTTATTTGCCCGCCGCAGCCGATATTCGGGTTTTCACGTGAAACGTTCGGAAGACTAAGGAATGGTCCGTTACCTATAATAGGTGAGATGGTCTCGAGCGCGACCGCCGCGTCGTGCGTATAGACACTTCTCCCTTCGCAGAGCAAAATGCTTTTTCGATCGTTAGATCGCCTTCGAGTCGACCGTTTGGCGCGATTAATTGGCTCGCTTAACATTTTCGTATCGTGGGTTCAATTTTTTAAGAAAAATTGGTTTCCTTCATCGGTACGGGAACGTAGACCGTTTTTCGTTTGCCATCGGCCCGTCTTCGTAGCAGCGATTGCTCGAGCGTTCGAAAACATTTTAAGGCTCCGCACCTTATACAGCTAGATCGCGAACTTAGCGGGTGTTTTAAAGTAAGATTTGGCACTTCGTGGTTCGAAAGCGGTCGCCCTATAATATTTTTCTTCCGAAAAATTTGCGATAACTCTCATCTAACCGAGCGAGTTTATATGCGAATCCGGAACGTTTCTTTCGAGAAATCTCGTGTCGCTTTCAATCTAGCGAAGAGTGATCGAGAGAATGTCCGAAAATTTCCGTCGATCGACGTTCGTTGCCCGAGGCACATCGGTTCGACGCGCGCCGCATTTTAAAGCTTATTATGCGCGCGCGAGTCGGATTGTTTGATCGCGCACTCACGTCGTCTCGATATTTATTACCAACAAAAAAAAATTGGACGGATCGCGTCCGAATAATAATAATAACGAGTGTGGCGTCGGGAACGGTTCATTTCCGTACTCGCACGCTATCACCGCCACACAAAGTGGTCGCGTCTGTTTCTATTTAAAAATAAAATAAACGCGTTTCGCGCGCGTAATTATTATTTTTAAAAAAGAGACTGTTTGTTGTCGTACCGCGCCCGATCGTCGTCATCCGTGGCGGCGGCGGCGGCGGCGCGCTCGACACGTAGAACAGCTCCCTGGTTGATCCTGCCAGTAGTCATATGCTTGTCTCAAAGATTAAGCCATGCATGTTTCAGTACAAGCCAAATTAAGGTGAAACCGCGAAAGGCTCATTAAATCAGTTATGGTTCCTTAGATCGTACCCACAATTACTTGGATAACTGTGGTAATTCTAGAGCTAATACATGCAAACAGAGGTCCGACCGGAGACGGAAGGAGTGCTTTTATTAGATCAAAACCAATCGGTGGCGGGTTCGCGCCCGACATCGTTCAACTTGGTGACTCTGAATAACTTTACGCTGATCGCACGGTCTCGCACCGGCGACGCATCTTTCAAATGTCTGCCTTATCAACTGTCGATGGTAGGTTCTGCGCCTACCATGGTCGTAACGGGTAACGGGGAATCAGGGTTCGATTCCGGAGAGGGAGCCTGAGAAACGGCTACCATATCCAAGGAGGGCAGCAGGCGCGCAAATTACCCACTCCCGGCACGGGGAGGTAGTGACGAAAAATAACGATACGGGACTCATCCGAGGCCCCGTAATCGGAATGAGTACACTCTAAACCCTTTAACGAGGATCAATTGGAGGGCAAGTCTGGTGCCAGCAGCCGCGGTAATTCCAGCTCCAATAGCGTATATTAAAGTTGTTGCGGTTAAAAAGCTCGTAGTCGAATTTGTGTCTCGCCGCCGGTTCATCGTCCGCGGTGTTAACTGGCGTGCCGCGAGACGTCCTGCCGGTGGACTTAGCCCGTTCACGCGGGCGGTCCAACTCAATCCTGCCGCGGTGCTCTTCATTGAGTGTCGAGGTGGGCCGGCACGTTTACTTTGAACAAATTAGAGTGCTTAAAGCAGGCTAAAACTTCGCCTGAATACTGTGTGCATGGAATAATGGAATAGGACCTCGGTTCTATTTTGTTGGTTTTCGGAACCCCGAGGTAATGATTAATAGGAACGGATGGGGGCATTCGTATTGCGACGTTAGAGGTGAAATTCTTGGATCGTCGCAAGACGGACAGAAGCGAAAGCATTTGCCAAAAACGTTTTCATTGATCAAGAACGAAAGTTAGAGGTTCGAAGGCGATCAGATACCGCCCTAGTTCTAACTGTAAACTATGCCAGCTAGCGATCCGCCGACGTTCCTCCGATGACTCGGCGGGCAGCTTCCGGGAAACCAAAGCTTTTGGGTTCCGGGGGAAGTATGGTTGCAAAGCTGAAACTTAAAGGAATTGACGGAAGGGCACCACCAGGAGTGGAGCCTGCGGCTTAATTTGACTCAACACGGGAAACCTCACCAGGCCCGGACACCGGAAGGATTGACAGATTGAGAGCTCTTTCTTGATTCGGTGGGTGGTGGTGCATGGCCGTTCTTAGTTGGTGGAGCGATTTGTCTGGTTAATTCCGATAACGAACGAGACTCTAGCCTGCTAACTAGGCGTATTTAGACATCTCAAAGGCCGGCCGGCTCGGGGTTCGCCCCGTTGTCGCGCGCGGTTTTTACTGTCTGCGTACAAACAATTCTTCTTAGAGGGACAGGCGGCTTCTAGCCGCACGAGATTGAGCAATAACAGGTCTGTGATGCCCTTAGATGTTCTGGGCCGCACGCGCGCTACACTGAAGGAATCAGCGTGTCCTCCCTGGCCGAGAGGCCCGGGTAACCCGCTGAACCTCCTTCGTGCTAGGGATTGGGGCTTGCAATTGTTCCCCATGAACGAGGAATTCCCAGTAAGCGCGAGTCATAAGCTCGCGTTGATTACGTCCCTGCCCTTTGTACACACCGCCCGTCGCTACTACCGATTGAATGATTTAGTGAGGTCTTCGGACCGATACGCCGATGGCGTTTCGGCGTCGTCGATGTGTCCGGGAAGTTGACCAAACTTGATCATTTAGAGGAAGTAAAAGTCGTAACAAGGTTTCCGTAGGTGAACCTGCGGAAGGATCATTAAAGTGATAATAAAAATTACACAGTTTGTCTTTATTTAGTCGAACGAATTTTTGTCGCTGACGCTCGGTCGAAAATATCTCGCGTCGATCTTTAAGTCGGCCGCGATTAAATTCGACGACTACGACGACCACTCGACCACCGTAAAAAAGGGGAGAGAGGAGTAGGAGTAGGAGGAGCGCCGACAAAATTCCGGGTACCTAGACGGAACTCGAAGCGCGAAACCTAGTTTCGCGCTCGCCGTCGACAAGGTGTCAAACGATATTCGCCCGGAGCACCGAAAAGTACTTACACCCACCCGCGACCCGCGAGGAGGTGTGTATATAAACTTTAAACCGGCGCGGGTCGTCCGAACGCGAACGCGCGCGCGCCTACCGTCTGAATAATAAAGAACAAAGGGCGCGCGGCGAAGTGTTCCGTCGGATAGACCGGCCCGAAATCGAACTTTTTTTTTTTTTTTACGTCGAAAGGTATATACCTCGCCTTCCGTAAAAAAAATGTATGTGTCGATAACAACGCCGACGACTCTTTTTCGGAGACGAAAAGCGTTAAACCGATCGAAAAAAGATTACCCTAAACGGTGGATCACTTGGCTCGTGGGTCGATGAAGAACGCAGCTAATTGCGCGTCAACTTGTGAACTGCAGGACACATGAACATCGACATTTCGAACGCACATTGCGGTCCTCGGATTCTGTTCCCGGACCACTCCTGGCTGAGGGTCGTATCCAATTTAAAGGACTGCTCGGTTTTTTCGCCCGCGAGGCGCGAGAAACGTCGGAGCGAGTTGGACGTGTAGCGCGGGAAGGAGTGAGGAGCAACAGCACGTTCGCGCTTAGCGCGCGATCTCTCTCCTACCCGGTCTCGCGACGTTTTAAAACGCGAAAGCGAAACTCCGGCCGCGTTCTAAGGAACGCGACCGAGTTTGCGAACGACGTCGATTTTCGACGCACCGGTTCGTCGCGTCGCGCTCGCTTAAAAGCGCGAGAGACGAGCGTAATTAAAACCGCCCGCGTATGTCGCAGGTCCGCGCAAAATTGACGATCGTCGTGTCCGTTATTTTCTCGATAAGAGAAAAAGGTGTCCGACGTCTGATCGTTTGCGGGCCGCGTAACGAGTGGTGGATATAGCGGTTTTAAATATAAACGCTGAACCGTTTCGAAATTCACGTCGACGGTTTTATATATATTTATATATATATATATATATATATATATATATAATGATTTTATCGATCGACCTCAGAGCAGGTGAGACTACCCGCCGAATTTAAGCATATTAATAAGCGGAGGAAAAGAAACTAATTAGGATTCCCTCAGTAGCTGCGAGCGAACAGGGAAGAGCCCAGCACCGAATCCCGCGGCCGATACCGGGCGCCGGGAAATGTGGTGTTAGGGAGGTTCCGTTATCCCGAGATCGTCCGGCGCGTCCAAGTCCTTCTTGAACGGGGCCACAGCCCATAGAGGGTGCCAGGCCCGTAGCGACCGCCGTCGATCGCGGGAGGGATCTCCTCAGAGTCGGGTTGCTTGAGAGTGCAGCCCTAAGCGGGTGGTAAACTCCATCTAAGGCTAAATATGACCACGAGACGATAGCGAACAAGTACCGTGAGGGAAAGTTGAAAAGCACTTTGAAGAGAGAGTTCAATAGTACGTGAAACCGTTTAGGGGTAAACCTGAGAAACCCGAAAGGTCGAAGGGAGAAATTCATTCGCGTTTCGGAGTCGGCGCGAGACGTTCGCGCGACGGGGAGGACGGTTACCCGTTACCTTTTCCGCGCCTTACGTTTTTCGACCCGGCATCGAACGCGTGCACTTTTCTCCTGGTAGGACGTCGCGATCCGTCGCGGCGTCGGTCTAAGGTCCGCGGCGGAGCCCGCGCGGTTTTCTCGACGCGCGGACCCGCGGTATCCTGACCGACTCGCTCGACGGTACGAGAAAGGTCACGGGTCGCTTTAAAAGCGTTCGACTCGCGGCAAGCGCTCCGGATACTAGTCGGCTATCGGACCCGGTGCCGGTACCGACCTCCGGTGACTGTTGGCCTCGAAGTTCTCGAACCGACCCTCGCTCGTAAAAAAGCGTGACCGATCTGCGACGCTATAGCTTTGGGTACTTTCAGGACCCGTCTTGAAACACGGACCAAGGAGTCTAGCATGTGCGCGAGTCATTGGGATTCGCTAAACCTAAAGGCGTAATGAAAGTAAAGGTTCGTCTCGCGCGAACCGAGGGAGGATGGGCGATTCGCCTTTAAAGCGGTCGCCTCGCACTCCCGGGGCGTCTCGTTCTCATCGCGAGAAG
>NW_026844283.1:17500-20356 GCF_029955315.1 Cylas formicarius
TTAAAAAAAAAACGAAATTTTCGAAACGGTTCTTATCAGAACCACAAAAAAAATCGCTATCGAATTCGTAACTATCTTCAAAGGCAAACTCGAATCCCGGGCGTCTCGGGGGTAAATAGAAAACGATTTCTTTAAAAAATATATATAAGTATAAATTTATTAAAAAATCTCGAAAAGGACTTCTCTTTTTCTTCTTTTTTCTCTTTTCCATTTCGTTCTCCCTACGACAAACTTATTCTAACTTATCCGCCGGCGAATTTTAAACTGCATCTCGTTTAACAACGAAGCGTAGTCGATTCCGACGACGATCACGCAAACATTAAGAGAAATATCCCCGCGAACGTATTTATATGAGAAGAAAGTCCGTTGACAAGCTCCTCCCACCGAAAAGCGAACAGGGGGCGGAGCTTGTTGACCGACTCCGTCGCGATATAAATACGTTCGCCGGGGTTTTTTCTCATTTCGATCGCGAAGACCGCTTTTCTTTGTGAATAATAATGCCTTCGAAAACCGGTGGAAAAGCCGCCGCGAAAAAGCAGAAGAACGAAAGCCGTCACCAAATATACCAGAGGTCGAAATAAAAACTCGTCCGGTTTTACAAAGCAACGGGGAGTGGGGGGGGTTCTTTTCAGAACCACTAATAATTTTTTTTAAAGACGTCGTTAGTTGCGAAAAAAAAAAAATCCAACCGGGCCGTTCTCAAATAATTAATAAATGAAAAAGTTTTATTTTTTATTTTCAATTTTTAACGAAATCTTAAAGGAAAATGATTTGTGGTTCTTAAAAGAACCGGTTTGTTGTTAATAATAATAAAAGAGATTATTATTAATCTTAAGCTCTCTCTCCCCTGATACGCCTCGCCAATTGAATATCTTTCGGCATGATCGTTACTCGTTTGGCATGAATGGCGCACAAATTTGTATCTTCGAAAAGACCGACGAGATAAGCTTCGCTCGCTTCTTGCAACGCCATTACCGCGGAACTTTGGAAACGCAGATCCGTTTTAAAGTCTTGAGCGATTTCTCTGACCAGTCGTTGGAACGGTAATTTTCGGATCAATAGTTCGGTGCTCTTTTGATAACGTCTAATTTCTCTCAAAGCCACGGTGCCCGGTCTGTAGCGATGAGGTTTTTTAACTCCTCCGGTTGCCGGTGCACTTTTTCTCGCCGCTTTGGTCGCCAACTGCTTTCGGGGCGCTTTTCCTCCGGTCGATTTACGAGCGGTCTGCTTGGTTCTGGCCATGATAATAAAACACGTTCGCGGACGTACTAGAACACCAAATCACTAACACTCGTCGACAGATAATGGCCGCACGAACGTCCGTCCGTTTAATTTGTACCCGAGCGTTTTCTCTTCTCATTGGTCCAATCGACCTTTTTGGGCGTGGCGAATTCCGACTCGACAAAACCGAAGCGCCGGACCGTTTTCGGTCAGTTGATCGTGGCACTTCGGACGGTTTTGTTTGTTATATATCGATCAGAGAACTCGGCTCGTATTAAAAATGACCGGTAGAGGGAAAGGCGGCAAAGGTTTGGGAAAAGGTGGTGCAAAGCGACATCGCAAAGTGTTGAGGGATAACATTCAGGGAATAACCAAGCCGGCCATTAGAAGATTGGCCCGTCGCGGAGGCGTGAAACGAATTTCCGGATTGATTTACGAAGAAACTCGTGGCGTTTTAAAGGTGTTTTTGGAAAACGTCATCAGAGACGCGGTAACCTATACGGAGCACGCCAAAAGAAAAACGGTAACGGCAATGGACGTGGTGTACGCCCTAAAAAGACAAGGTAGAACTCTTTACGGATTTGGTGGCTAAATTTTTCGTCGATCTTGCGGAAACACAAAAAAAAAAAAAAAAGGTTCTTTTCAGAACCACAAAATACGTTCCAAAGATTATTCGTTATTTCGAGTATAATGCCCAACAAACCATTATCGAGTCGAGGTAAGTTTTGAATTTTTAATTTCTCCCCGTGTTAGTGTGATTATTAAATCTGTGAAATAAAGGAAACGAAATCTCAAATAGAAAAGTATTTGTGGTCCTTACAAGAACCGTCTTCCTTCCCGGCGAAAACTTTATTTAGCTTTGTTGTCGGTTTTCTTAGGCAACAGAACCACCTAGCGATCTTAACTTCGGATAATAATTTGTTCAATTCCTGGGATCGGCAATTGTAAATGTCGAGGTATTATACCGGTTTTCTTATAGTCCGAAAGAGAAAACGTAAAAAGAAGGAACGTTTCTTTTTTTTTTTTTTTTTAATAATCTGTTAAATAAACGAAACGAAATCTCAAATAGAAAAGTATTTGTGGTCCTTAGAAGGACCGTTTTCCCATCGTCTTCCCTCGCCGCAATTTTTATTTTGCTTTGTTGTCGGTTTTCTTGGGCAAAAGAACCGCTTGAATGTTCGGCAAAACACCTCCCTGAGCGATCGTTACTCCCGATAATAATTTGTTCAATTCCTCGTCGTTTCGGATCGCCAGTTGTAAATGTCGCGGAATGATTCTGGTTTTCTTATTGTCCCTCGCCGCGTTACCGGCCAATTCCAAAACTTCGGCGGCCAAATATTCCATTACGGCCGCCAAATATACCGGAGCTCCGGCGCCGACCCTCTCCGCATAGTTTCCTTTCCGAAGTAATCGGTGAATTCTACCTACCGGAAACTGTAAACCGGCCCTGCTAGAACGAGACTTCGCTTTCCCTTTGACTTTGCCTCCTTTTCCGCGTCCCGACATCGTTATTACCGTTAATAGTACACGCACGAACGTTAACAGCACAATGACGCTCTCGCAGACCGTGGGCGCGCTATTTATAGGACATGGGCATGGACCAATGGGATTAGCGCTTCGGCGAACGATGCCCGG
>NW_026844284.1:0-12241 GCF_029955315.1 Cylas formicarius
TGTTAATAAAATCTATTCTTTAACACAATTATTTTATTCTCTAAATGAATTTAAATATTTTAAATTCATTTTTTCTCTTAATTTTTTATCTATAAGAGGATTACCGCCTTTCTTTAGATTTCTACCTAAATGATTAATTATCAATAAATTAATTAATAATAACTTTTTTATATTAAGATTATTAATATTAATCTCAACTTTAATTATAATTTTCATATATATTCGAATCGCACTTCCTATATTAATAATTAATCATACAGAAATAATTTCCCACTCTAAAAATATTTTTAAGTTAAATCTATTTATTTATTTAACTAATATAATCTCATTTATAGGACTTATAATTTTTTTAATTTTATTTTTTTAAAAAAGAATTTAAGTTAAAAAAACTTTTAACCTTCAAAGTTAACAATAGAATTTATTCCTAATTCTTAAACTATAAACCAATTTAAATTTCCTTTAAGCTTGCATCTTAAAATCCTATTCCTATAGACTATATAGTTTAATAAAGAAATATATTTATATTTATAAATGAATTTACAATTCATCGCCTAAAATTTCAGCCACTTTATTAAATTTACCGAATAAATGACTTTACTCTACTAATCACAAAGATATTGGTACACTATATTTTATTTTAGGGCTTTGATCTGGATTAGTGGGCACTTCTCTAAGTTTTATCATTCGAATTGAACTAAGAAATCCTCAATCATTAATTGGTGATGATCAAATTTTTAATGTAATAGTTACAGCCCATGCATTTATTATAATTTTTTTTATAGTTATACCTATCATAATTGGAGGATTTGGCAATTGATTAGTTCCTCTAATACTCGGTGCTCCTGATATAGCTTTTCCCCGTATAAATAATATAAGTTTTTGACTTTTACCGCCATCTTTAACTTTTCTATTAATTAGAAGAATTATTGAAAAAGGCGCTGGAACAGGATGAACCGTTTATCCTCCACTAGCATCTAATATTGCTCATAGAGGAAGTTCAGTTGACTTAGCAATTTTTAGCTTACATTTAGCGGGAATCTCTTCAATTATAGGGGCAACAAATTTTATTTCCACAATTATTAATATACGGCCTCATAATATACCCATAGATCAAATTTCACTTTTTTCTTGAGCTGTCGGTATTACTGCTCTATTACTTCTTCTTTCTCTTCCCGTACTTGCGGGAGCTATTACTATATTATTAACTGATCGAAATATTAATACCTCATTCTTCGATCCAGCCGGAGGGGGGGACCCTATTTTATATCAACATTTATTTTGATTTTTTGGACACCCCGAAGTTTATATTTTAATTCTTCCAGGATTTGGAATAATTTCTCATATTGTCTCTCAAGAAAGAAATAAAAAAGAAACTTTTGGAACTTTAGGTATAATTTATGCAATATTAGCTATTGGTCTTTTAGGATTTTTAGTTTGGGCTCATCATATATTTACTATCGGAATAGATGTTGATACTCGGGCCTACTTTACTTCTGCCACTATAATTATTGCTATTCCAACCGGTATTAAAATTTTTAGATGATTAGCTACACTTTATGGAACTAAATTAAATTTTGAACCAACTACACTTTGATCATTAGGTTTCATTTTTTTATTTACTATTGGCGGATTAACTGGAGTAGTCCTAGCTAACTCATCTATTGATATTATTCTTCATGATACATACTATGTTGTTGCCCACTTTCATTATGTTTTATCAATAGGGGCAGTATTTGCAATTATTGCAGGATTTATTCACTGATACCCGTTATTTACTGGGTTAACTCTCAATAATAAACTTTTAAAAAGACATTTTATTGTAACATTTATTGGAGTAAATTTAACTTTCTTCCCTCAACATTTTCTAGGATTAAGAGGAATACCTCGCCGTTATTCCGATTATCCAGATTCTTTTACTAAATGAAATATCATTTCTTCAATCGGTAGATTAATCTCTACACTAAGATTAATATTCTTTATTTATATTATTTGAGAAAGTTTAATTCTTAGCCGACAAACATTAACTACTTTAAATTTTTCCTCTTCAATTGAATGATTAAGATCACTACCACTCGCTGAACATAGATTTAATGAAATCCCTTTAATTACTAAATTCTAAAATGGCAGAATAGTGCATAAGATTTAAGCTCTTAATATAAAGTTTATCTTTTTTTAGAATTGTCTACTTGAAAAACATTAACATTACAGGACAGTACTTCACCCTTAATAGAACAATTAATTTTTTTCCATGATCATAGATTAATAATTTTAATTATCATTACAATTTTAATTAGTCAAATTATATTATCTTACTTATTAAATAAATTTAACCATCGATTCTTTTTACAAAACCAAACTATAGAACTAATTTGAACTATTATACCCATTATAATTTTAATTATAATTGCTTTGCCATCTCTGCGATTATTATATATTATAGATGAACTAAATAAACCTGCCCTTTCTATTAAAATTATCGGACATCAATGATACTGAACATATGAATATTCAGATTTACAAAATTTCAATTATGACTCTTATATAATTCCACAAAATAACTTCAACTTTCGATTATTAGATGTTGATAATCGAATAGTAATTCCTTTTAACACTTACATTCGCCTATTAATTACTTCAGAAGATGTCATCCATTCATGAGCTTTACCTTCAGCTGGGCTAAAAATTGATGCAACTCCTGGACGTCTTAATCAAGCAAATATATTTATTAATCGAACCGGAATTTTCTTTGGTCAATGCTCCGAAATTTGCGGTTCCAATCATAGGTTTATACCTATTGTAGTAGAAAGAATCTCTTCTAATTTTTTTCTTAAATGATTAAAAAATAATTAACATTAGATGGCTGAAATTTTAAGCATTGATCTCTTAAATCAATTTATAGTAAACTAAAAAATTACTTCTAATGAAAAACTTAGTTTTATTATAAAACATTAACTTGTCAAGTTAAAAATATCTGCGCCCCGTTAGTTTTTAATACCACAAATAGCTCCTTTAAGTTGATCATTTTTATATATTTACACAATTAGAATTTTTATTATTATTATTATTTTAACTTATTATATTTATTTGCCTAAAATTAATAATAAAATTTATTTTAAAAATTTAAATTTACCTAAAACTTACTGAAAATGATAATAAATTTATTTTCTTCATTTGATCCTTCTACAAATTTATTTAACTTAAATTGGCTAAGAATTATATTAAGTTTGATTCTATTACCATCTTTTTTCTGATTTATTCCTTCTCGTTATAATATATCTTGAATTATTCTTACTAGAAGAATTCATAAAGAATTAAAAATCCTGCTTCCTCAAAATATAAAAAGATCAACATTAATTTTATTAAGAATTTTTATTTTTATTATACTAAATAATTTCATAGGATTATTCCCTTACATTTTTACTAGAACCAGCCATATACCTATTACTTTAAGTTTAAGTTTAAGATTATGACTAACTTTTATAATCTTTGGCATTACCTTTAATACAATAAATATATTAGCTCATTTAGTGCCCATGGGAGCCCCTGCTCTCTTATTGCCATTTTTAGTAATTGTTGAATTAATTAGAAATTTAATTCGCCCAATAACATTAGCCATTCGTTTAACGGCTAATATAATTGCCGGCCATTTATTATTAACCTTATTAGGAAATATAGGTCAATATATAAATTTTCTAACAATTAATGTTTTGATTTTTATTCAAATTTTATTACTAATTTTAGAATCTGCAGTGAGCTTAATCCAAGCATATGTATTTTCTATTCTTATTACTCTTTATGCTAGAGAAATTCATTAATGACAACTCAAAATCATCCTTTTCATTTAGTAAATCCAAGGCCTTGACCACTATTAATTTCTTTTAATTTATTAAATCTATTAATAGGGCTTATTTCTTGATTCCGCTTATATCAAATTGATCTATTGATTTTTAGATTAATTTCTATACTATTAATTTTATTTCAATGATGACGAGATATTACACGAGAAAGAACCCTCCAAGGATTGCATTCTCTAAAAGTTTCATCCGGGCTCCGATGAGGGATAATTTTATTTATTACATCTGAAATTTTATTTTTTATTTCATTTTTTTGAAGATTTTTCCATAATAGTCTTTCTCCTAATATTGAATTGGCAATAATATGACCCCCTAAATCAATTAATACTTTTAATCCTATAAATATCCCCTTATTAAATACATTAATTTTGTTATCTTCAGGTATTACAGTAACTTGGGCTCATCATAGATTAATAGAAAATAACTATTCTCAAGCACTTCAAAGACTTATATGAACTATTGGCCTAGGGATCTACTTTACTCTACTTCAAGCTCTTGAATATTATGAAGCTTCGTTTTCAATTTCAGATTCTATTTATGGAACTTGTTTTTTTATAGCAACTGGATTTCATGGATTTCATGTTATTGTTGGTACTACATTTCTCTTAATTATAATAATTCGTCTATTTATTAGGCATTTTTCTTCAATTCATCACTTTGGATTTGAAGCTGCCGCATGATATTGACACTTTGTAGATGTAGTATGATTATTTTTATATTTATCTATTTACTGATGAAGAAGATAATTTTATTTATATAATATAAATTATTATATTTGACTTCCAATCAAAAAATCTAAATTTTTAGTATAAATAATAATAATAATTTTTTATCTATCATTAATAATTATAATCGTTATTTTAATATTAATAATCTTAATTAATTTTTTATCTATAAAAACATTAATCGATCGTGAGAAAAGTAGGCCCTATGAGTGTGGATTTGATCCAAAAAATAATTCTCGTATACCATTTTCATTACATTTCTTCTTAATTGCTCTAATTTTTTTAATTTTTGATATTGAATTAACATTACTCTTACCAATTATTTTCTCATTAAAATTTTCAAATATTTTTAGATTATTTTACTCTATTAGTTTTTTTTTAATTATTCTTTTACTGGGGTTATTTCACGAATGGAAATTAGGGGCATTAGAATGATCAAACTAAAGGATAATAGTTTAAGAAAAACATTTAATTTGCATTTAAAAGATATTCCATAAATTTATCTTATAAAATAGTATGAAGCAAAAAATTGCCTTTAGTTTCGACCTAAAATTTAGATGAATAATCCTTACTTTAATTGAAACCAAAATAGAGGTCTATCACTGTTAATGATAAAATTGAGTTTTCTCCAATTAAAGAAATATTCTTTAAACTATGCTTCTAACATAGGTTCAAAGCGCTAAGTGCGTTTATATTTCTATATATATATATATATATATATATATATACATAGAAATATTTATATAGTTTAATTTAAAACATTACATTTTCACTGTAAAATTGATATATTTATCTATAAATTTATTATTTAAAAATAAAATTATTTCCTTAGTATCTTCAATACTATGCTCTATTATATAAGCTATTTAAATTATTAAATTAAATAATTAAAATAAAAGTAAAAATAAGAATTAAAAATAAAAATAATAAAATTTTAAATTTATCTATAAAAATCTTTTGTAATCCCTTAGAAGAATTAATTAATAAAAAAAATAATTTTTTTCTTCCATAATACTCCATTCATCCTTGATCTAAATAATTTAATTTTTGACCTAAATTTAATACTAAATGATTCAGCCCATAAGTTGATAAAATTGGTATATTTCATATAAAAGATTGAAACTTCACTAAATTAAGAAACCTTAGAGATTTAATTTTTATATTAATTCTTATTTTTGATAACTTAAAACCTAAATAAATCCCTAATAAAATTATTAAAAAGGATAGTAATTTCATTATTAAAGGTAAAAAAAAATATATAGGATAAATAAAAATAATTCAAGAAAACATCCTCCCTCTAATAACGATAAAAATTAATAATCCAAATAATCTCTTTATTATCAAATTATTTCTTTCTTGAATAGAACATAAACTATAATAATTATAATCACCTAAAACTAAATAATTAATTAATCGAAAAGTATATATTACTGTCAAACCAATAGATAAATAAAAAATAAAAAATATAAATATATTTATATATCCTATTCTTATTCTTTCTAGAATTAAGTCCTTAGAATAAAATCCCGATAAAAATGGTATCCCGCATAAGGCTATATTTCTAAAAAAAAAAAATTCTAGAAATAACCGGGTATTTGATTAATTAATCTTCCTATATAACGAATATCCTGACATCCTCTAAAATTATGAATAATAATTCCTGCACATATAAACATTAAAGCTTTAAATAAAGCATGAATTAATAAATGGAAAAAAGCTAAATCTACTCTACCTAAAAATAAAATTCTTATCATAAATCCTAACTGCCTTAATGTTGATAAAGCAATAATTTTTTTTAAATCATTCTCAAAATTAGCTGCAATACCAGATATTAATATAGTTATTATTCTTAAAAATAATATTAAAAATATTAATCTTCTACTAAAAGCTTCTTGAAATCGAATTAATAAATAAACTCCTGCAGTTACTAAAGTAGATGAATGAACTAATGAAGAAATGGGAGTTGGGGCAGCTATAGCTGCTGGCAATCATGAAGAAAAAGGAATTTGAGCTCTTTTAGTAAATGCAGCTAAAACAATAAATAATACTAATACCTGTATAGAAAAATCTCTTTTTATAAAATTTAAATAATAAATATAAGATCAACTACCATAATTTATTATTCAAGAAATTGATAATAATAAAGCCGCATCTCCGATACGATTAGACAAAGCTGTTAACATACCTGCATTATAAGATTTAACATTTTGATAATAAATTACTAATAAATAAGACACTAAGCCCAAGCCATCTCATCCTAATAAAATTGACACTAAATTTGGGCTAATAATTAATAATAATATAGAAATAACAAACAGCAAAATTAATATGATAAATCGAGAAATATTTAAATCTCCTTTTATATAATCTTCTCTATATAAAATTACCATTCTGGAAATAAATAATACATATCCTATAAATATACAAGATATTCAATCAATTAATAAAGAAAAAAATTAAAGAAACGGAATTAAAATTTAATAATTCATACTCTAACAAATAAACTTTATCCTTAATTAATAAATTTATACTAATTAAAATTAATAATACAGAAAAAATCAAAATCCAAAATGAATAAATTTTACAAATTTTTATTACTTAAAATGTTTCCATTTCTTTAATTCCACAAATTAATATTTTATTTATATAAAATATTTAAGTTTATTAAAAATTATAAATTAATAAATTTCTAATTAATAACAATATATTTAAAGGTATTCAATGTAATAATAATAAAAAATGTTCACGAATATTTATATTTATAAATCTAAAAATATAAGAACTAAATTTTCCATGCTGAGAAAAAGAATATAAATATAATGAATAAGCCCCTCTAAAAAATGTAGTTAAAAATAAAAATAATATATTCAAATTTCTAAATCTGACTAAACTATTAATTAAAAAAATCTCACCTAATAAATTTATTGAGGGGGGGGCTGCTATATTTGAAGAACATAATAAAAATATTCATAAGCTTAAAGAAGGTATAATATTTAAAAATCCTTTTCTTAAATAAATTCTTCGTCTTATTGTTCGTTCATATATTATATTTGCAATACTAAATAAACCAGAAGAACATAAACCATGGGCAATTATTATAATTAAAGCCCCAATTATACCTATATAACTTAACCTTATAATTCCAGCTAAAGCTAAACCCATATGAGAAACAGAAGAATAAGCAATTAATAATTTTATATCTCTTTGACGTAAACAAATTATAGAAATAACTACAGCTCCGAACAATGAAATATTTATAATTAATAAATTTATAAATTTAAAATCTAAAAATATAATTATTACTCGAATAAGCCCATATCCTCCTAATTTTAATAAAACGCCAGCTAATACTATTGATCCAGAAATTGGGGCCTCTACATGAGCCTTTAATAACCATAAATGAAAAAAATATATCGGTATTTTAATTAAAAATACTAACACTATACTTAAATATAAAATTAATCTAAAAGAAATTTCTAAATTAAAAAAAGTTAATCTTCCATATATATAAAAAATAAAAAAAATACCTAATAATAATGGGAATGATCCAAATAATGTATATATTAACAAATAAAATCCAGCATCTAAACGTTCTGGTTGTCTACCCCATCCAATAATTAAAATTAAAATTGGAATTAATCTAGCTTCAAAAAATAAATAAAATATAAATAAATCTATTGATATAAATGATAATAATAAAAAAATTATTAATAAACAAATTAAAAATAAAAAAAGATCTCTATATTTATTTTTTCTATATAAATTTTCAGAAGCTATGATTATTAAAGAACCAATTCAAATACTTAATAATCTAAGACAAAAAGATATAATATCTATACCTAATATATATCTAATATTAATTATATAATTCTGTATTCTAAATCCAAGTATTAAAAAAAAACTAATAATAAATATTATAAATTGAATCAATCAAAATATATTTAAATAACTTAAAGGTATCAATATTACTAATATAAGAATATATTTTATCATAATAATAATATAGAATTTAAATAATCATTTCCATATCTTCGAATTATTAATACAAGCATTGCTAAACCTAAAGCACCTTCGCATACACTTACGGTTAAAAATATTATTAAAAAAAAATAATCTCTTAAATTAAATCTTAATACTAATCCTATATTAAAATATAAAGAAATAACTAAAAACTCTAATCTTAATAATATCAATAATAAATAATTACTTTTTATAATAAAAAATAATAAACCAATAATAAACATTACTCTTCTAAATATATAAAAATTAATTATCATTATATTTTAACTTAAATAATTTAATTAAAATACTGGTCTTGTAAACCAGAAATGAAATATTTCTTTAAGTTTCAGAAAAAGAAAACTCTATCCTTAATCTCCAAAATTAAAATTTTATTTAAACTATTTTCTGATATAATATATTTCTTATTAAGAATAAATTTATCCTTATCCATTATAGTATTACTTATTAATCATCCAATTTCAATGGGAATTATTATTCTTTTACAAACAATTATAATTTCCTTAATTATTGGATTAATAAATTTAAATTATTGAGTATCTTATATTCTATTCATAATTATTGTAGGAGCATTGATAATTATTTTTATTTATATAACAAGAATTTCCTCCAATAATAAATTTAAAAAATTTTATAATATTTTAGTTACTTTTATTATTATTAATCTTATTAATATTTTAATAATTTATATATATGACTCTTATTTTATCTATTTTAAAAATTCTAATGAAATATTTAATCCTCACAACATAGAACTATTCTTAAGAAAATATTTTAATTATCCTAATAATTTTATTTTAATTATAATTATAACTTACTTATTAGTAACTTTAATTACAATTGTAACAATTACTATAAATAATTTCGGGCCCCTACGTAAAATATTCTAATGATAAATTCACCCTACCGAAAATCTAACGCTTTATTTAAAATTATTAATAATTCACTTATTGATTTAGCCTCTCCTTCAAATATTTCCTATTTATGAAATTTTGGAAGTTTATTAGGAATTTGTCTTTTAATTCAAATTATTACAGGTTTATTCTTAGCTATACATTATTATCCCCACACTGAACTAGCATTTAATAGAGTAAGAATCATTTGTCGAGAAATTAATTTTGGATGATTAATTCGAACTCTTCATGCCAATGGAGCATCAATATTTTTTATTTGTATATATATTCATATTGGACGAGGAATTTATTACGGGTCCTCAAATCTAAAAAGAACATGACTAATTGGAGTAACAATTTTTTTATTATCTATAGCAACAGCTTTTCTTGGGTATGTTTTACCTTGAGGACAAATATCTTTTTGAGGGGCTACAGTAATTACTAATCTTATTTCAGCTATCCCTTATTTAGGAAACTCTGCTGTAATTTGAATTTGAGGGGGATTTGCTGTAGATAATGCTACATTAACTCGATTCTTTACTTTTCATTTCATTCTCCCCTTTATTATCCTTAGCTTAATTATTATTCATTTACTTTTTCTTCATAAATCTGGATCATCAAATCCCTTAGGATTAAATAATAATTTAGATAAAATTCCATTTCATCCTTACTATTCCTTTAAAGATTTATTAGGAATGCTAATTATAATTTTTAGATTAACTTTAATTACTCTAACCATACCTTATATATTAAGAGATCCTGATAATTTTACGCCAGCTAATCCTTTAGTTACTCCTATCCATATTCAACCTGAATGATATCTTCTTATTCGCTTATGCAATTCTTCGATCTATCCCCAATAAACTAGGAGGTGTTATTATTATATTCCTTTCAATTATAATTTTATATACGCTGCCAATTATTAATAATAAAAATTCAAGAATTAATTTTTACCCTATTAATAAAATATTATTTTGAATATTTGTATCTATCATTTTAATTTTAACATGAATCGGCATATCCCCCGTAGAAAATCCTTATATTAACTTAGGGCAATTTTTTACAATTTGTTATTTTTCCTACTTTCTAATAAGATATTTATTTATAAATATATGAAATAAATATCTCTATTTATAGTTAATGAACTTGAATAAGTATATACTTTGAAAGTATAATAAAGAAATACAAATTTCTATTAACTTTTTAGGTAAATATTTTAAGTACAATTATATCTTAAGCCTAAAAAATTAGTACTTAAAATATCTCCCTAAAAAGTTAAAAAATAATAATAATAATAATTATAATAATATATAAACTAAATAATAATTAATAATAATATACTAATAATAAATATAATTATATATACATATATAAATAAATTAAATAATTTATATTTATAAATATTCTATAAATATATACTTAAAATTTTAAATTTTTAACTAAATTAAATCTATAACTGTACTTAAAATATTTCCTTAGCCTAAATTACTAACTCTAAATGTCCAACTTTAAATAATTTAAACTTTAATACTTAAAATATTTCCTTATTTATAATTATTATATAGATAATTGTACTTAAAATATTTACTTATTTATAATTATATTATTAATTGTACTTAAAATATTTCCTTACTTATAATTATTATATAGATAATTGTACTTAAAGTATTTCCTTACTTATAATTATTATATTACTAATTGTACTTAAAATATTTCCTTATTTATAATTATTATACAGATAATTGTACTTAAAATATTTCCTTATTTATAATTATATTATTAATTATACTCAAAATATTTCCTTAAACTAAAATAATTATATTTTAAATATTTAAAAATCCTAAACTATATAAACTTTAATACATTAAATATTAACCTAAAATATAATATAAAAACTATATATATATATATATATATATAATTAAGTTAAAAATTTAAAAATATATAAATTATAATAGAAAAAAATAATATTAATAAATTTAAAGAAATAGGTAAATAATTTTTTCAACATAAATTTATTAACTTATCATAACGATACCGAGGTAAAGATCCCCGAACTAAAATTCATAAGTAAACTATTAAACTCAACTTTAAATAAAACACTCAAGATCAAATATTACCCCCTAAAAAAATTATTCTACATAATATTCTTATAAATAAAATTCTTGCATATTCTGATAAATAAATTAAAGCAAATCCCCCTCTTCTATACTCAACATTAAAACCAGAAACTAATTCAGATTCCCCTTCAGCAAAATCAAAAGGAGTTCGATTTGTTTCAGCTAACCTAGTAATAAATCATATAAAACATAAAGGAAATATAAAATAAATAAATCAAACTATTTCTTGAAATTTAATAAAATCCAAAATATTAAAACTTATAATTATACAAATAAAAGATAATAAAATTAATACTAATCTTACTTCATAAGAAATAACTTGAGCAATAGCCCGTAATCCTCCTAATAAAGCATATATAGAATTTGAAGATCATCCAGCCAATATAATTCTATATACTCCTAATCTTGACACTCTTAAAATAAATAAAACCGACAAATTAAAATTTAAATTTACACTTAAAAATGGTATTGATAATCATAATATAACCACTAAAAATAAATTTATAATAGGAGAAATATAATATAAATTAATATTAGATTTTAAAGGAAAAGTTTGTTCCTTCAAAAACAATTTTAAAGCATCTCTAAAAGGCTGAATCATACCTAAATATCCAACTTTATTAGGACCC
>NW_026844285.1:0-16886 GCF_029955315.1 Cylas formicarius
CTAATTTTTTTACGTCCTCCCGCTTTTCTTACAGCGGCTCTGCCAGCTCGAAGCGCTTCCAGTGCCGATCTTCTAAGCATTTTAGGGTTATCGATATGAAACAATTGTTTCTTCTTTAATGCATTGCGAACCTTTTTCACGACACCCTGTCGAAACGAAACAGAGGGACGCCGTTGTTGACCCATACCGAGCTTACGTTTAGTTTTCATAGTCGCGGTGACAAAGAATGCGGCAGCTTTTTCACCAAACTTTGCGTCTTTAGATTTTACTCGCTGCCACGCACGCGTTTCCAATTCTTTATCCGCTTTATGACGTTCGTCTAACGATTTGTTTTGCCAATAGGCAATGTCGTGTACCTTACACGCAGCGTCCAAAGGATTCACCCCGCTATCGCCTCGGTTCAAGCGTTTTTTCCAATTTTGTACCGGGACCGCAAAACTGGTAACCCGGAATGTGTACTTCAAAAGGTAACTTGTTAATAAGCGTGTTAACGAGACCACTTCCGGACGCGAAGCATAACATACTAATTAAAGGAAATTGCTTGTGTCGTATATATATATACGAGGTGTCTCGAATAAACATTGTAGTCATGCGGGTGGTGCAGCAGAAACTCAAGCTCCCCATCGATAATTTAGATTTGGTTTGCGGAGATGGTTTCTTTAACAAAAGCAAACACGGTCAACTGCTACCCAATTCATTTAGGGCGGTGTTTTGCGGACCTAGCGGTTGCGGCAAAACCAACACCATGTTAGCGCTACTCTTTAACCCCAACGGGGCAAGTTTCGAAAATGTTTACGTCTACTCAAAGTCGTTGTATCAACCAAAATATCAACTGTTATCTCGCGTATTGAGCAATGTCAAAGGAGTTGGATATTATCCCTACAGTGAAAGAGACTCGATAATCGACCCCAGCGATGCGAAAGAGAATTCTCTGTTTATTTTCGACGACGTGGCGTGCGACAAGCAAGATAAAATTCGCGAGTATTTTTCGATGTGCCGACACAAGGCCATCGACGCTATTTATCTCTGTCAGACATACTCCAAGGTACCCAAGCAATTGATACGTGACAATTGCAATATTGTCGCGTTGTTTAAACAGGATGACATGAATTTACGTCACGTTTATGATGAACATGTCTCACCCGACGTTTCATACGACACGTTTAAACAAATTTGTTCCGAGTGCTGGAAAGAAAAGTACGGCTGTTTGATAATTGTCAAAGATTTCGACGTAAAAAACGGACGCTACCGCAAGGGTTTCGATAAATATATAAAAGTCGATATTTAATTGTCGATAGAAACAGTCATGAAGGCGACGTCCGCCGACATCGCCGACGCGGCGCTAAAAAAAAAAGTAAACGAGTTGTCTAGATCTATTCGAAAGAAGTATTTAACATTAAAATTGGGTAAGAGCGAAGAGGATGCGTCAATTCGGAAGCTTTTCAAACCCGTCAGCGAGCCGCTAGAACGTATAGCAAAAATAAAGCTATCACCGTCACCGGCAGAAATAAAAACTGAACGTCGAGGTGTCAAGCGGGAACACAAAAAGGAACCGAACGAAGAAACAAAAAATAAGGTTAACGTATCATTTTTGCCTATGGAAGAAATTCAGGAAACGCCGGATCCCAATAAGAGCGTTGAGATGCAAAATATCGATGAGGAGGAAGATGATGTGTTTGACACATCGAGCGTGGCCAACGCATCCCTTCAATCATACCTGGAACAATATCCAGAAATTTCCCATTCATATATTCAAAATTTATGGGTAAAATCGCCCGACACCGATATTGTTTACGGACCCGTTTACGACAAAATATCATCCAAATGGTTTCTCGGCAATAAATCGCTGGATTTTCATCAAGGATCTGGCGATATTATTGTAGACGGCGAGAGATATTCCGGTACCCGCGGCTTGTATAATTTGGTGTTTTTGAAAGATCCCATAGCATACACAAAAGACGATTTGGCACAATATAAAAAAATAATGGAGGCTACCCAGGTGCACAGGGACGCGATCGGACGTTTGAAAGGCGCATCGACTGTACCAAAATATACCAAGGTCATCCGACCCTTAATAAAATCTCAGTCGCGTTCGTACTCGTACAGCGGTCAAGGTTATAATATGCGTTATAATGACGCTCCTACTGAATATGTATACTGGGACGACGTCAATGAACTCGTAGAGCGTCTGAAATTACTAATCGCGTCGAAACACGCAGGCAACACGTCTCATGATAACGAAATAGTTTCAATCGTTGAAGAGCTAAAAGAATCAGGTTTTATACGTTAGTTTAACGATGAGTCTGGACAAGTTTGGACGTTCTAGCGCGCTGCGACGACCCTTCACTAATACTGTGATTAGAAGCGCCCTCGACTATATGCCAGACGGAAACGTCAATATGAACAATTTAAAAATTTGCAATGTCCAAACGCCTAGCGACGACGGTGACGTGGCTAACAAAAAATATGTGGATGAGACAAGTAATTTATTAAAAATTGCATTGAGAAAGATTATTGGACAGAAACTCGAAGCGTACACGAAAAGATTACAAATTGAAGACAAAACTAAATTCTCGCGTCTTGAAGAACAACTGAAAATGAGTAGCACTACACTCGAAAATGAAATTATGCAGTTTCGCGAAGTTTTCCACCAAAAGCTAAGCGAAATGAGCGCAAAGAAAGATTTGGAAAAGCACATGACAAAAGTCGCCGTTTTGTCACAGCAATTTCATGATATTGTAACCAAAATGGAGCGACTTACGAACGAAAATGAGAATATAATGAAGGTATTGAAACAAAGGGTTTTAAATCCTCCATCGCAACCGAACACACATTATGAATAAAGAGAAGGTACAACTGGTTCGAGAACTGCACAAGCCGGCACGCAGAAATTATGCTCGCCGCCGGACTATAATACGAGGGATGGATGACCTGTGGCAAGCGGATCTGGCCCAATTAGATCGCTACAGCAAACAAAACAGAAATTTTAAATTCGTGCTGGTTGTGATAGACTGTTTCTCAAAATATGTATGGTGTCGCCCGTTGAAAACCAAAACCGGGGTCGAAGTCGCCAAGGCGTTTTCCAAAATTCTCAAGGACGGACGGCACCCTCAAAACTTGCAAACGGATCTCGGTAAAGAATTTTACAACGACACGTTTCTGAAACTTGTGGATAAGCATAAAATTAACCACTATAGTACGTATAGCATAAAAAAGGCCTCAATTGTCGAACGGGTGATACGTACCCTCAAAGAGAAATTGTTTCGACATTTTTCTTTACGCGGGACGTACAAATGGATCGATGTGCTCGCCTCTATCGTTGATGAATACAATAACACAAAACATAGAACGACGGGTACGAAACCCATCGATGTGAGTAAGAGCAACGAAAAGAGAATTTTGAAAACCGCGTATAGTAGCATAAAAATATTCGGTCCTCGTAAACTTAAAGTCGGCGACATCGTTAGAATCAGCAAAGTCAAGCACGTTTTCAACAAAGGTTATACACCGAATTGGACCACGGAATTGTTTAAAATTGTTAAAGTACGGGTTACTAACCCCGTAACGTATTTGCTTCAAGATATGCAGGGTAAACCCATAATGGGCGGATTTTATGAAGAAGAATTGCAGAAGACAGTTAACCCGGACTTATATCTCGTCGAAAAGGTGTTGCGCAGACGAGGCAATATGGTTCTCGTGCGCTGGTTGGGATTGGATAAGTCGCACGATTCGTGGGTAGACAACGTAGACGTTTTGAAATAAATTTAGTCTCGATTTAGAAGTTCTGACATAAATACGTGTATATGATGGCTCAAGAGAAAATTGTGACATCCAACGAATTGTATAATTTATTGGAAAATTTCGAGTTGCAATTTCCTTCATCAGAAGTGCTCCCGTCCAGCTTCGTTCCTGTAGAGCAACAAACCAAAAAATCTGCGACCAAACGAAAACAAAGTGCGTCGGTCGTATCCCGCAAGAAGAAGAAGAAAACTACCACAAGTGAAGCGTTTGCAGCTCCAACGTCATCCGCTGATTGGCTCGAAGTGTTCACGGACGGTAGAGAAAAAAGTGTCATTTGTGAGGCATTCAATTTAAAAAGAAACTTGGCGTCTCAGTTGTCGGGATTAGAGTGCAATATCAACGAAATTGAAACACAAATTGCGCTTTTTAATACAGACTTGCAAGTGGCGCGGATGCAAGCTCAAGAGTGCAAAAGAAAACTAGAACAATTTAATAATTTAGCATTTAACGAAATTGTAAAATAGTAATAATGTATATAATAAATAAATTATACAATTACAAACTTCTGTGTAATTATTATGCGGTGTTGTGGTGGTGGTAAAAAAGAAAATAGCGTCTAAATATATACATGTTTATTCTTGTTGCAATACAATGGAATACAATCAATACATAAAAGTCTTATCTACAGTTACATATGTTATAATAAAACCACAGTATTAATAGTTCAATGGACTATCAGAAAAGCGTAACTTTTTTCCATATTTCCTCTCATCGTGAAGCATTAAATTACATTCATCTTCAGTTTCTACAGTGAACAAAACTTCTTCAAAGCAGCTTTGACACCAAAATTGTTTATCGTGATATACATCATTCAAATTATTTATATCCAGCTGTAAATGATAGTGATCCAATAAAAGTCTAAAATTTTTCTTTTTAAATTTTTTAACTAGTTGAAATATAAAGTGACAAGATTTACAAACTAAAATTTCCGAATATTTTATCCTGTAATAACTGACCCATAAACAGTAAGCGGATTCTCCGTCAAAATCAATGGTTGGAGTTGCCAAAATGCTATTTCTGTAAGACGATCCAAATCTCTTATTCAACAGAATGAATTCTAAATTTAATAAAGAATTGCCATCAGACTGGAGCGCTAATTGTTTAAGGTACTTCCATCTATATTTCGAATAATATTTAAATATTAGTATCGTTAGTTTCCAAGGCAAAGGTGACTCAAGCAAAAAATCAGCACTACACCTAATATTTTCGCAAATTGTTATAATACAAAGGCTTTCTAATGTAAGTTGTTTGACCATAATCTGTAACAAAAATATATTAAAAAATAATTACGGCACTTTATAATGTCCCCACGGAAGCGTTTCATATGAATTCGGCAAAAGATAACGTTTATCGTCTAAAGGACTCAAGGCAACTTTTGTTTGTTCGATGCTAAATACATTGTGAGTGTATGAACGAATGGTTCGTTGAGTGGCGTACTTTTCCCTAAAATTTGTTAAGCATTCTACGTAGTCATCAAATGAAATTTTATTTTTTACAATATTGTACTGAATACCCTTTGACTTTTTAACTACCGAACCCGTTAAAATTTTGAAAGTATACATTTTCGACCTTAACCCCGCATAATGACTAATGATGGTGCCATTAGTCTCATCCTTCATCAACCCCAAAACCTTTTTGTTGATTTGCGGTATATTATAGGGATTGTCATTAGGATAATCAGACGTGTCAAATTTTTGTTAAATCGGCCTTAATAACGCTTTCATATGCGTCATAACATTTGATATTATAAATGAAACTGTCCGTATCCATGTATTGAATTTTACATTTTTCGGGACCCAAATTTGGAAGCATGTAATTATAATGAAACTCGTACATGGTCGTTTTCGACAAATCCAATATGGACATTCCAATATAAAGTGGCTTATTAAAGCAAAGTTCCGATTTTTTTAATTCTATAAGCAACAAATTGTTATCAAGTATGGTTCTACTGTGAAATCTAGGACTAGAAATTAAATTTTTCGCACCGTAGCGACCATCCCACGCTTTAACAAATTTAACAATACGATGCTTGCGAATGTTTTCCATTGTTTTACCGTAAGCGGCATTATTAAACAATTTGTATAAATTTATACCAAATTTTGTCTTTGCTTGGGTTCTTAATTTATTATTATGATCGATATAACATTTCAACCAACGAGATTGGTTAAATTTTAATATTTTGTGAATTTTCTTTAGTACGAGACCGTTTTTGAGAGCCTGTTTTAAATTGCGATAGTGTATGACGTATTTTTCTTTATTATACAAAGTAGTCATTAGTTTTGGTAACTTTGAATTGGGGGGCACTCGATGTTCGGCACAAAATGGAAAATCTCTATGTGTGTCATGTAATTTCTGCGGGTATTCCAGGTCTACCTCTAGGATATATCCTTGGGAAGATTCATCTGGAATGTTCATGACAGTAAATGAATCAATCTCTTGATGAGACATCCAGTCGAATCCTCCGTAAGGAAGAGGCTCGCACATGGCCTTGCCATAGAGGTTATTGACGTCAAAGTACATGATATAGGAATCATCCCTGGATGAATCGTAGTTGGGCATATATTTATTGTTGGCCTCCGCATATCTACCAACACACACCGAAATTCCACCTCGTATAGCCCGCTCGATAATCATAATTTGGTCAATGTCGCACAACGAAGGATGATCCGTTACCCATTTCAAATTTATTAATGTTAATCTCTAAATAAATAATATTATTTAAAGCCCACCCGGAATCACGTTCCTGAAACTCTGACATTTGATTTAAAATTTTATCTTGCACATTTTCAACAAACCAATCATTCAATTCTGTTCCTAAATCAACTACAGCATTTCCGGTACTCAGATATTTAACATCAACTTCGCCTTGGACATCATTTTTTGCCTTAATAAATTCACCGCAAAATGTGGTATTTACTTTCAGCAATAAAAATTTCTTTAAAATTTGACTAATTTTTTGTTGAAATATTGGACGAGAATCGTTTAAAAATTGAATTAAATCTTTATGAAGTAAATTAATTATGACACCAGTCTGAACTCTTCCCTGGAAACACGACGCTACCGATTCCCATACAACCATTTCATTTGTGTTTGTCTCGCGGCTACTACTTTGTAATCCCAATCCAAAATGCTTATGTTGATAATTAAGAATAATTTTTCTAATAGCTTTCAGATGTTGAATTGTAGTTTGTAATTTTCTTTTTAACCCAATAGATAAATCCTTTTCGTTAGAAACGATTTGGTTGCAAGATTCAATATTTTTACTTAGTCTCCTAAGCCACACATCACTATCTCTAAGAGTGAACTTGTCGGAAATATGCTTTTTTAATTTTTGTAAGGTTAAAATTAAGATTTGCGCTCTATGAATGATCTGCTTTACGCGCATCGTGGTTTATTAAATATATAACAGTAAATAAGACTTACCCTGTATAATATGTTGATTAATTTTGAATTATTTTGAATTTCTTTAAAGAGTTGGGCTTTCCAATATCTTTGGATCCCTCGTAGACCAGTTTGTACTGCCCCGACGCAAAGTGTTCTAGTCTCGGACGGAAAGCTTCTGTCACGCGAGTAGGAAGAAATACTACGGAATTTTCTAATTGCAGCAACACGGAATTGCCAAATTTTGTATTAACAATTTTGGCTCTAGTAATTTTAAACGGAACGCCTATCGGCAATTCATGCAGTTTGACAATCGGCTGCTCAAAATCACCTTCTGCAAGACAGGTTTGATTCAGTTGACTTAAGTCCATCTATAAATTATTATTAATTATTTTATCTCAAAATAAAAAAAATAAAAAAAACTTACGCTTAAGATTGGCTGCTATTCTATTTGCGGTTACGGGTTGAGAGTACTAAGATGATCTTTAGGACCTTTATAAAATAATAACAAATGTTAAAGAATTAAAATAAAACAATAAAAAAGGTACTTACTGCTTTTTTGTACGAACACCAAACCACTAAGTTAGCTTCCACGTTGCACGAATAATACCAAAAACAACTACTGACAAAACAGAGAAAAATGAGATGTATTTATACGGTGCGAGAATACTTTCTAAAAGTTAACAAACGAAGACACCTCCACATGCGTTGCAACAAATTTTTCCCATTACGTTAATCCCACGGAGCAAATATAAAGGGGGCAATTAATTATTATTCTCAACAAGCAAAACAACTCGACATTTAGACTCGGCGCGTTATGAAATTCCACATCCCATACGGAGATTGTAAAAAATGAAAGCAAGTTGGCCTTGATCTTTTGCGGCAACATACGTTCGTCCAACGTCCGAAGCGGTTGCGTTCCCGTGTGAAAGCGTGTTGACCCTGAGACTCCTATCTGCACGGTTGTCTGGCGACAACATCGCGTCTATTCAAATCGGCGTTGGTGCTTGTGGGTTGAAGACCTTTCGACTTTTAATTCAACCATGGAAGGAGTGCATGTGTATAAATACGTTGCATGTGTATTATAGACTATATTCAGTGCAATGAATACAGAAGTGCGATGTCCATTTCCCTACGACCCTACAACTGGTAAGTTTTATATTTTAATTACCTTTATACAGTGCGCGTCTTTTCTTGTGGGTTTCAGTTTGGGTTATCACTTTTTTGGTTAGTTTCTACCTGTTTTTAAAATATGATACTCATCTTTTTTACGTTGCATAATAACCGATTTAAATTGAGTGTTTTTAATATCTTTTAAATGACAGTGAATGGAAAAGGGAATTTTGGCTTTTAAAAAATAAACAATTTTTAAATTTGTTTCAAAAATGTGCGTTTTATGGGGAAAACGCGAAATATGTTTTATTTTTTGTACTAAAAAATTGCAGTTTGCCTTTTTGACAATAATAATCGAATTAAATTGAGCGTTTTTAATATCTTTTAAATGACAGTGAATAGGGAATTTTGGCTTTTAAAAAATAAACAATTTTTAAAATTATTTGATGACCCCCCACTTACTGAAAGTTTTGTTTCAAAAATGTGCGTTTTATGGGGAAAACGCGAAATATATACATTTTTTTGTTTATTTTTTGTACTAAAAAATTGCAGTTTGCCCTTTTGACAATAATACACTTACATTTAAATGACAGTGAATTGAAACGTGAATTTTGGTATGCGCGTATAACTTAAAAAACAATTTTTAAAATAATTTGATAACCCCCCTTTTTGGAAGTTTTGTTTAAAAAAAAAATGTGTGTTTTATAGGAAACGCTACATATCATACTTTGTTTTGTTCTAGAAAAAATCGCGGTTTGTCCGTATGACAAGTCGCATATTATGTTGGCGCATCGCTTAGGGCGTCACATATTCAAATCACACAAAGAGTACCGGGGGTTAGAATTCCCGGTACGACATGAAACGACAAGGGAACATCACCAGCAGCAGGAGCAACCCGGTGGATCAAAAGAAGAGCAGCAGGAGTACCCGGGTGGGTGGTCGACGGAGTGGGACGGCGAGGAGTGCACTTCGTATTTAGATTTCCTCCGGGAACGGGAAGAAGAACAACGCAAGGAACAGGAACAATGGGATGGTCGACTGAATCGACATAAAAAGAAGAAGAAACTCCTCGCCAGACCAATTTTATAAATAAAATAAAATAAAATGTATTAAAATTCAAGTTTATTTAATTATCCTCCCGATCCACCGCGTCACCGCGCCGCACCGTCACCGCCCTCTACCGGGGGGGCCTACGACGGTCGGAGCGCGCGACATCTAGCAGCGACGGGCGGAACCGGGGCAAAACAGGACGCTACACAAGCTGGCGACATCTAGCAGCGACGGGCGGAACCGGGGCAAAACAGGACGCTACACAAGCTGGGTGGGGGGCGGAGCGCACTCTGGTAGACAGGGGGGACACTAGGACGCCACGCGCGGGGGGCCCCCGCTGCGGGGGGGTTAGGAAATTGAGGTTATGTACGGTTTCTGTTGCTTATATCGGCACTATACATCTACTAAGCGCGTAATATACGACACGTACGATGCAAATGCGAGTGTGGGAACGGGCCATTAAAGCTACCAATCAGTCTGTACGTGTATAATTCTTAACCAGGTACGAGAAATGCCTCTCTTGCTTCGTTCGACACTTAAACTGCTTAATTAAAATTTGCATCCGCGCGGGTATCGACAAAACCCACGCGTCTATGGCGGGGTTTGCGTTATTTATTTCTCAGGTTCAGACAGGTCGAATGTTTTGAACACGAAAAATGGTTTTTTTTAGACTGTCTTAATGGCGCGGTCTAGTTTCATACTATCTGTGCAAGGGTTCGACTTAAAACTTAATTAAGCTGCATCAAAAAAAGAAAACTTCAGTACTACTACAATCAGCAGAGTTTTATCAAAAGGGTTTTCAGTTACGGTTACGAACAAAGAACCTGGGACAAGGCTTCTGTTTGGCGAAAATATATCGACACTCTTAAAAAAAGGATCGCATATTACATTTTTCAAGCCCTAGCAATTTTAATGTGTATGTAAACATTAAATGGTTTCTACCAATTAAATGATTTTTCTGGATAGATTTCTCACAAATCAGGCAAAAAAGCTAGGGAAACAATAAGATATTAATTATAATTTCAACAACAAAACAGAAAACAAAAATTATATTTTAAATAAAATAAGAACTCCACGAAAATTGTGGGTCTCATATTACATGCTAAATATCGTTTACCATCTCGTCTGTATGCATCAATCAGTCGTTTGCCAACAAGGCATTCAATTGCAAATCATCAAAGAAAGAACAGCAATAAAAAAACTAGCTGGGACCAAAACTTTTCCAAAAGGGCGAATGATTAATATATGGCGCACTGAAGTGGACCAAGAAGAAACTGGGCAACAGAAATGCAGTACTGCAGGAGTACTGGTCCAACAAAACTTGACAAAATTAGAAATGAGCATATCACGCCATGAGTAGGAGCAAACATAGATAAAGTAAAGATAGTATACAGGCGGTCAAAATAGATATGGCCCTAGGTCCACCAAGGCCAAGAACATGAACACCCCGGATCTCCAGGGGAAATAGTAGAGGCCTGTAAGGTGAGGATGTTCAAGATAAAAATTTATGGACATCTTAAAACGATGGAGGTCTAAAGGGAAGACCAAATGTCTAAAGATCCAGTGGCACCATAAGTATTGTATACCGTGCTGTAGCTGGTGTGTTGAGTACTTTTGTCATAGGTCTCACTCTTTAAATTATGTAATTTATAAATGACATAATATTAATAATTCTGTAATACGCTGTATGCTAACAAGCAAATAATCGTTTTTGGTGCCCCGTATATGAGGCTTGATGTACATGCGTGCGCGAGAGATAACCGTCAATTTAGCGCGACTTGATCTAATGAGCCGGCCCATATATTATAGCCGTGACAGATTGATGCCGCGTAATTCTGACGCATTTGAATATATAAGTTTGAAACTCGCGGACTGTGTAAAACGAGAACACATTTATGGCGGCACATTTATCACCGCCCTTCGCGAAGGTGTGAATTATAACGGATATCTCAACCCGGATACTCGGATGAACGGGACTCTTTGATGGACGGCGGCTTATCTCTAATTTACCACTTAACGAAGTATCGACAACGCATCGTTTTATTACGAGTCTTTGCAAGGAAAAGTAATAAATTTATAAATATTAATGAAAAAAATACAATAAAGCCAAAAATGATGTTGTTTTATGTTCCTCGTCCTATAATTCCCTACTCAGATTATCTTCCTGTTCTTCGGCACACCTTTTTCTTCAATTCCACCTCTCTGTTTCTCTTTATATTCCTTATATTATATTTTCCATCTTCCCTTTTGCTCAGCTCCTCGCGCTGTCTCAACATATTCAATAGTTATTCCTCTTCTCTTTCTCTCCTCTTCTTGTAATCCATATCACAAGTTTTTACTTTTAATGAAACTAACAAATTTGTAAACAATAATAATGAAATCAAAATAAAACAGCAAAAGACAAGAAACTTTTTTTGTCGCCTGTGTTCTTATTCTCGATTTTTGTCATTCGTCTGACATCTCCTTTTTCCTTTTCATTCAATACTCCCACAATTTGTCTTCTCTTTCGTCCAGATCCTCACACTGTCTCAACATGTTCGATTGTAATTCCTTTTTTCTTTCTCTCTTCTTCTTATAATCCATATCACACATTTTCACAAACGAACAAATGTATAAACAGTAATAACGAAATAAAAATAAAACAACAAACGACAAGAAAGTTGTTGTTTTCCGTCCTCTCTGACTCAAATTATCTTCCGCTTTTCTTATACACTTTTTTCATTCCTCCCACCTCTTTTCTTCTGTTTTCATTCAATACTCCCAAAATTTTGTCTTCTCTTTCGGTCATCATGTTCGATTCTCTTTCTCTCCCCTTCTTCTAATCGTCACTTATTCTCTCCCTCTGTTTGTTTGTTGATCCCTGTACTAGATTTCTTAATATCAGAGAGTAATAAAATTCGAATTTTCAATTACAAGGATCATTAAACAGATTGGACAACTTAAAAGATATATCGTAAAGTTCAGAAAAATTGCAATGATAGTTTTCTGTATTTCAGTTCTGAGGACATACACGTCGATAAAATAATACATATGATAATAAGATATAAGCGATGGGCAGATCAAGTAGTGAATATTATTATTATAGAACAGAATACAATTTCATTCATATTTTAGTTGCAGTTGGAGTTCAAAAAAATTATTAAGGGCTTCATAGCGTTTTTTACCTTATCAGATTTCCAAATTTAAGCCATTTTTTAAAATAAAAATTTTTATTCGCTTTCACAAGATTGTTTCAACTTCCTTCACTTTGATGCGATGCCTTGCTATAAACCACATATCAATTCTATGCTTTTCTATTCAAATTGAAAATCTAGCATATCTGTCTGAAATCAAAAATTATTAATTATTAATTATTAATGGCAACTCACATTATCCATGACTATAACAGACTGAAGAAGTATAAGATGTAGCATTTGCTGGAAGTAATCTTCAAAAACTTCAATTTTTATAACAGTGTTTAGTCCTTTTGGATTGAAGTGCTAGTAAGCCACCACCGAGAAATGCATTTTTTGTACCAGTTGTTACTTTTTTCCGACCGTACCGTGCCCTATTCCAGTGAATCATTGTTAGCTTAAGTTAAATTAGTAGATATTCGCGTTTTCTTTTCAAATATCGTAGTCGCCAGCAGATAATTTCGGCTTTCTCTATTAAATGTGATTTTCTGTTTTGTGTGTTTTCGGAACGAAGATTACACTTTCACAATTTCTTCTTAACCAGGGGCGGCATTATTTTGTCCAAGAGAGGTATATCATTCACCTCAATTTAAGCACCCATATACTAATTATGTCAAGTTTTCCATATGTATGATTAAATTTATTACAATGCTTTTAAATTCGTTTGTGCAAAAATAAACGCCAGATAGGGAACTCGGCTACGATTGTTTATCTGCGTCTAAAGAGGGAGACAGTCTCCGACGTTTCTCTCGTTGAATTAAGATGCCCACTTCACATCATTATCTCCCTCTTATCATGGGGAGGTTCACTTATCCGCGTGTATACTGTGCTTTTGTTCTTGATTAATGACAGGTCGCACAGAAGGAGGTCGTCGACGATAGTATATAGCCGCATCGCGCATTTTGTGGGATGGTCTAGTCGATAGCACTGTTTTCGAAATGACTTTTGAAAAACAAAATCAAAATTGGAAGTGTCTCAAGTATAAACAAAAATCTCTCAACATATATATTTTAAATTTACAATCTTTATACTGACAATCCTGTACACAAACAAACTGAAACTCATTTTGAACCTACTTCCCAAAGTACCATATACCAATAAATAACACTGCATATTACTGCCATACGTCATATCTGTGATAAGTTTATATATATATATATATATATATATATATATATATATATATATATATATATATATATATATATATATATATATATATATATATATATATATATATATATATATATATATATATATATATATATATATATATATATATATATATATATATATATATGTATATATATTCTCACGTATTGATTCACGGATGGAAAAATGTGATGACACTATATTCCGGGATATCATCCGTTCGTTCGTTGAACTCCGACTGGAATCCTGCAAATCCTGCATCCGACTGGAATCCTGCAGACGTTTCGCCAAAATCTCACTTGGCATCTTCAATGCTCGCGCTCCGAAAACACTTCGAACACTCGTAATGTTTTGTAGTGTAGTGTATATATATATATATATATATATATATATATATATATATATATATATATATATATATATATATATATATCCTAATAGCTATCATCGAAATCGATTAACCGAACAAAAAGATGAACATCAAAACCCAACATTCAAATCTGAACTTGCAACCGTCCCAAATAGAACGTCCTTAAAACGTCCTCAGGATATCTGACGGTACATAGAGTATATCCTAGGGTTATATTGTTTCAGCTATACGATGTAACTAATTGGAACGTCCCACAGTATATCAGATACGCATGTCCGTAAGATGTTTGTTAGGACATACTAAGCATATCCAGTTATAATAGTCGTTAGTCGTTAGTATATCCGACTGTGAGGATACATGATCTTATACATCTTATATACCAGTGGACCAACAGCCTATGAGAAATACTGGAAATGTAATGTCCAGTAGTCCAATTGGTTTTACGACTGCAAAAATTATACCCTACTCGTGGGTGATGGAATTAACCCATTGGGTTGGTGATGTCATCACTGGAATAACAGGCGATATGTGAAATGCACCCGTTTTTTCCAATTAATGTTTAATCTCTAATTTTGCTTTTGATGGTAAAAGTGAAGGACTGCCGATTGATGCCATTAATAAAACACGTTTTATACACAGTTTTTTCTACTGTAAATATGAAAGAATTATAGGTGTACAATATATCAAAAGTATAGAATAACCTAACCTAAAGTAGCTTAAATATACAGTAAGAAACTATATCTTGACCTAAACTCTAAAAGAATAACTAATATTTGACAAGTTTTCTGTCATTCTTTGGTGAAAGTAGCTCTTTTCAGCCAAGCAGCTATTGAATTCTCACATTTTTTTAAATATTTGTGATGTGTTTGCCTTATTAGCATCTGAAAATATGTAAGTTTTGAGGAAAACAGGTTTTATATATCTGTACTTTATAAAAAAAATAAAAAGAACGAAACTGGTATCTTATATGTTCAAAAAACAGATTTAAAAAATCCCTACATCCGCCTTATAAGTAAAGGCTTGATTTGACGCTGACAGTACTGTCATGAAAGTGATCTTGGATGCTAATCTCCACGATCATGTTTTGTGTTTAATTTCATTAAATACAAACCTCACTAAACTCTCATCGGTAAGATCTCTATCAGGAGAGTAGTTACTATCGAACAAAAAAAAACTAGAACAAATATGACTTTTCAGTTTGATAGTCAAGACCTATTTTCAGCATTTTTTGTCAACCTAAAACTTTTCCTAGTTTTTTTTGCTCGCGATGGAACCTACTATCACCATGAAAACAAGCCTTAAAAAATAAGAAAAACGTTTTCATGAATTAACCCAACAACCATTTTAATGTGAAAATTGTACTTTATGCAGGGTGATTTCTAAAATTGATACTTTGTTTTTGTTTTTAAGAAAAAAATGTACTAACTATACTATATAACTAAAAATATAATTTTGTTCTGGGGATTTTCTCTAACATTGCTTTCTAAAATAAAAAATTAGTTTAGTTTTGTATGCCTAAATTTTACTGCTCAAAAAACATGAAGAGAAAGTGGATTTTATTTTTATGTTCAGAAACTAAGCAATAAGATACGAACAGAATGAAAAAAACTAGAATGAAAACTATAAAACTAGAATGAAAAAAAAAATTAATCTAAAACGTATATTATAGGTATATAGGTTACAAAAAAGTCAGTTTTATCTTAACTCGGTCCAGCAATCACTCCTTAAAAAAAGCATCAACTAAGCAATCACCATAATATATATTTTATTAAATTATATTTCTTATACTTTCTTTATATTACATTTACTTCCTATTTATTAAATAACACAATACCTACTCACCAAGTATGACCAATTTTAATTTTGAAAATTTCTCATTTTTCTTCATGCCCGACGAAGTAAATTTCATCGCAAGTTCATTTGAAATCAGCGGGGTCAGAGCTTGTTTTACAAACTCATAACTGCTGCTTATTTGGGGAATTACAAAAGAAATATATAATCGACATATTGGCAGAGATTGTCATAATCATAAAAATGTGGCAAAATGGGCTAAAAAATATTATTCCTCGAGTGGTCCAACAGGGAACAATTAATGCACACGCAGGAGATTCTTTCACTTTTTGTTAGTGTTAAAAAAGAAACTAGTAATTTCAGTGATTTCAGTGCCTCAGAATTGTAAATGAAACCATCCTCCATGTATTAAAATATGCATAATATTTCAATAAATTCGAGTAGTTAATAAATACCTACACAATCAGGCTTTGCTTTATAATATCAGTAGCAGATGTTTGTATATAATATTTAAATGACGACAACGCTGTTGCGGTTAAGCTTGAAAACGTGACTAAAACTTTAGACGAATCTTCCGAACAGTACAAGAATATGCTTCCCGATTTAATTTTTGTCGAATATTTCTATTGCAGGCTACAGTTCCGTTTAAAAACAGCTCCGGCTATTAAAACAGCTTTGTTCTTTTGTTTCGTCGTGGAGAGCCTCATCGCTCCCGCACCGGAGGGTGCGACGATGGAAAGCAGGACAGAGCGCCTGTATTAGTCAGGATTAGCCTGCCCAGTTCTCCTCGCGTTGACGAGTTGCAGGTTTTAAGCTAACTGGGTACTAATGGACCCAATTTGTCAGCTTTTTTTCCCCCGGGCCTCGCTGCGCAAATATGCTCCCCGAGATTCCTTTTTTTTTATTCAACTACCTCCCCCGTTTAATACGACCCCGCGGATTGACCACACTAGCCCGATTAATCTCTCTAATCTCTACTGCCACTCGAACATCACAACCGGAATACGATCAACGGCGAATATATGGGTGATCCAATTAGTCCCGCGCCATCTATA
>NW_026844286.1:0-7500 GCF_029955315.1 Cylas formicarius
GCCAGGGAGGACACGCTGATTCCTTCAGTGTAGCGCGCGTGCGGCCCAGAACATCTAAGGGCATCACAGACCTGTTATTGCTCAATCTCGTGCGGCTAGAAGCCGCCTGTCCCTCTAAGAAGAATTGTTTGTACGCAGACAGTAAAAACCGCGCGCGACAACGGGGCGAACCCCGAGCCGGCCGGCCTTTGAGATGTCTAAATACGCCTAGTTAGCAGGCTAGAGTCTCGTTCGTTATCGGAATTAACCAGACAAATCGCTCCACCAACTAAGAACGGCCATGCACCACCACCCACCGAATCAAGAAAGAGCTCTCAATCTGTCAATCCTTCCGGTGTCCGGGCCTGGTGAGGTTTCCCGTGTTGAGTCAAATTAAGCCGCAGGCTCCACTCCTGGTGGTGCCCTTCCGTCAATTCCTTTAAGTTTCAGCTTTGCAACCATACTTCCCCCGGAACCCAAAAGCTTTGGTTTCCCGGAAGCTGCCCGCCGAGTCATCGGAGGAACGTCGGCGGATCGCTAGCTGGCATAGTTTTACAGTTAGAACTAGGGCGGTATCTGATCGCCTTCGAACCTCTAACTTTCGTTCTTGATCAATGAAAACGTTTTTGGCAAATGCTTTCGCTTCTGTCCGTCTTGCGACGATCCAAGAATTTCACCTCTAACGTCGCAATACGAATGCCCCCATCCGTTCCTATTAATCATTACCTCGGGGTTCCGAAAACCAACAAAATAGAACCGAGGTCCTATTCCATTATTCCATGCACACAGTATTCAGGCGAAGTTTTAGCCTGCTTTAAGCACTCTAATTTGTTCAAAGTAAACGTGCCGGCCCACCTCGACACTCAATGAAGAGCACCGCGGCAGGATTGAGTTGGACCGCCCGCGTGAACGGGCTAAGTCCACCGGCAGGACGTCTCGCGGCACGCCAGTTAACACCGCGGACGATGAACCGGCGGCGCGAGACACAAATTCGACTACGAGCTTTTTAACCGCAACAACTTTAATATACGCTATTGGAGCTGGAATTACCGCGGCTGCTGGCACCAGACTTGCCCTCCAATTGATCCTCGTTAAAGGGTTTAGAGTGTACTCATTCCGATTACGGGGCCTCGGATGAGTCCCGTATCGTTATTTTTCGTCACTACCTCCCCGTGCCGGGAGTGGGTAATTTGCGCGCCTGCTGCCCCTCCTTGGATATGGTAGCCGTTTCTCAGGCTCCCTCTCCGGAATCGAACCCTGATTCCCCGTTACCCGTTACGACCATGGTAGGCGCAGAACCTACCATCGACAGTTGATAAGGCAGACATTTGAAAGATGCGTCGCCGGTGCGAGACCGTGCGATCAGCGTAAAGTTATTCAGAGTCACCAAGTTGAACGATGTCGGGCGCGAACCCGCCACCGATTGGTTTTGATCTAATAAAAGCACTCCTTCCGTCTCCGGTCGGACCTCTGTTTGCATGTATTAGCTCTAGAATTACCACAGTTATCCAAGTAATTGTGGGTACGATCTAAGGAACCATAACTGATTTAATGAGCCTTCGCGGTTTCACCTTAATTTGGCTTGTACTGAAACATGCATGGCTTAATCTTTGAGACAAGCATATGACTACTGGCAGGATCAACCAGGGAGCTGTTCTACGTGTCGAGCGCGCCGCCGCCGCCGCCGCCACGGATGACGACGATCGGGCGCGGTACGACAACAAACAGTCTCTTTTTTAAAAATAATAATTACGCGCGCGAAACGCGTTTATTTTATTTTTAAATAGAAACAGACGCGACCACTTTGTGTGGCGGTGATAGCGTGCGAGTACGGAAATGAACCGTTCCCGACGCCACACTCGTTATTATTATTATTCGGACGCGATCCGTCCAATTTTTTTTTGTTGGTAATAAATATCGAGACGACGTGAGTGCGCGATCAAACAATCCGACTCGCGCGCGCATAATAAGCTTTAAAATGCGGCGCGCGTCGAACCGATGTGCCTCGGGCAACGAACGTCGATCGACGGAAATTTTCGGACATTCTCTCGATCACTCTTCGCTAGATTGAAAGCGACACGAGATTTCTCGAAAGAAACGTTCCGGATTCGCATATAAACTCGCTCGGTTAGATGAGAGTTATCGCAAATTTTTCGGAAGAAAAATATTATAGGGCGACCGCTTTCGAACCACGAAGTGCCAAATCTTACTTTAAAACACCCGCTAAGTTCGCGATCTAGCTGTATAAGGTGCGGAGCCTTAAAATGTTTTCGAACGCTCGAGCAATCGCTGCTACGAAGACGGGCCGATGGCAAACGAAAAACGGTCTACGTTCCCGTACCGATGAAGGAAACCAATTTTTCTTAAAAAATTGAACCCACGATACGAAAATGTTAAGCGAGCCAATTAATCGCGCCAAACGGTCGACTCGAAGGCGATCTAACGATCGAAAAAAGCATTTTGCTCTGCGAAGGGAGAAGTGTCTATACGCACGACGCGGCGGTCGCGCTCGAGACCATCTCACCTATTATAGGTAACGGACCATTCCTTAGTCTTCCGAACGTTTCACGTGAAAACCCGAATATCGGCTGCGGCGGGCAAATAAAGTTCGGAGCGAAACTTTCGCTCGTGGTTACGTTCGATTTGGTTAAAGCGGGCACTTTTTCAAATATTTTTTTTTCTTTACTTACTTTTGTTAACTGACCGCCGGTTCCGGTTCCGACTTAAAAATAAATCGCCGTCCCCGGATTTTGTCGGACGATACTCTCCATCATTTTTAATTTCGGGTGTTTGCATTTTTTTTTCTCGCGATTTAATAAATTCATTATTAAACATTTATAAGTCCGTCTTCTTTAATATTGCGGACCAGCGGGAAGAGAGTTTTGTTTTTTTTTTTTTATTTTATTCATTTTAACATATACTCCCATAAAAGGTTTTTGCCGCTAGCCGCGAGCAGAGAAAAATAAGCAAAACTAACCGAAACAAAGCAAAAATAAGCAAAACTAACCAAAATTAACCGAATATAACCAAAATTAAACAAAACTAACCAAAAGGAACAAAAAATAACCACAACTAAGCAAAATTAATCATAACAAACCAAAATTGGCCAAAGTTCGGCAAAACAAACCAAATTATCCAAAACTAAGCAAAATTAAGCAAAAGTAGTCAAAATTAACAAAAACAAGCCAAACTTATCCTGAACAAACCAAAACTAACGATAATTAAGCAAAAATAGGAAACGTTCACAAAAACTAACCGAAACGAACCATAACTAACTAATAGCGGCCGAAACTGGAAATAATAAACCAAAGTAAACAAAACTAAGCAAAATTAAGCAAAAGTAGTCAAAATTAACAAAAACAAGCCAAACTTATCCTAAACAAACCAAAACTAACGATAATTAAGCAAAAATAGGAAACGTTCACAAAAACTAACCGAAATGAACCCTAACTAACTAATAGCGGCCGAAACTGGAAATAATAAACCAAAGTAACCAAAACTAAGCAAAATTAAGCAAAAGTAGTCAAAATTAACAAAAACAAGCCAAAATTATCCTAAACAAACCCAAAACTAACGATAATCCTAACTAACCAATAGCGGCCGAAACTGGAAATATAAACCAAAGTAACCAAAACTAGCGAAAATTCAGCAAAAGAAACCAAAATTAACCGTGTAACAAACCCAAATCAACCAAACCAAAAAAAAAAACATGCAAAACTTCACCAAAACGAACCACAATTCGCAAAAACTAAACAAACACAAACAAAATTAAGCACACTCAAATAAAAAGTAATCAAAACTACGTTCAACACGAACTGACCTAATTAAATAAAAAAATAGGAAAATTCAATTTTGCTAACCAAAAACGTCAATCGAAATAAACGCGAAACCGGGTTCCTGCCATTTATTTCGACGATAAGCACTTTTATCTAACTATGATTCGAAAAAAAAAAAAATAAGAAAGAAAGATATGAATAAACGAATTGATTAATATATAAAAATTGTGGTTCTGAAAAGAACCGTTTTTTGGTGAATTTACACTCTCCAAGTCGACGCTCATTTATTTAGAACTGGTGTATTTTGTGACGGCTTTGGTCCCTTCACTGACGGCGTGCTTGGCCAACTCTCCGGGCAACAACAATCTCACGGCCGTTTGAATCTCTCTGCTAGTAATAGTGGATCGCTTATTATAGTGAGCCAAACGAGAAGCTTCGGCGGCAATCCTTTCGAAAATGTCGTTTACGAACGAATTCATAATGGACATGGCTTTGCTCGAAATGCCAGTATCCGGATGAACTTGCTTCAACACTTTGTAAATGTAAATTGCGTAACTCTCCTTCCTCCTGCGTTTCTTTTTCTTATCACTCTTCGAAATATTTTTTTGAGCCTTGCCGGCTTTTTTCGCCGCTTTACCGCTTACTTTCGGTGGCATTTTCTACAATCGATTAGACGCGCGCAAAGTAACGGACTGACAAGGCCCACACCGGGCCGCAGCTATTTATTTGAGAACCGAGTCGGCCGACAAGCTCCGCCCCCGGGCATCGTTCGCCGAAGCGCTAATCCCATTGGTCCATGCCCATGTCCTATAAATAGCGCGCCCACGGTCTGCGAGAGCGTCATTGTGCTGTTAACGTTCGTGCGTGTACTATTAACGGTAATAACGATGTCGGGACGCGGAAAAGGAGGCAAAGTCAAAGGGAAAGCGAAGTCTCGTTCTAGCAGGGCCGGTTTACAGTTTCCGGTAGGTAGAATTCACCGATTACTTCGGAAAGGAAACTATGCGGAGAGGGTCGGCGCCGGAGCTCCGGTATATTTGGCGGCCGTAATGGAATATTTGGCCGCCGAAGTTTTGGAATTGGCCGGTAACGCGGCGAGGGACAATAAGAAAACCAGAATCATTCCGCGACATTTACAACTGGCGATCCGAAACGACGAGGAATTGAACAAATTATTATCGGGAGTAACGATCGCTCAGGGAGGTGTTTTGCCGAACATTCAAGCGGTTCTTTTGCCCAAGAAAACCGACAACAAAGCAAAATAAAAATTGCGGCGAGGGAAGACGATGGGAAAACGGTCCTTCTAAGGACCACAAATACTTTTCTATTTGAGATTTCGTTTCGTTTATTTAACAGATTATTAAAAAAAAAAAAAAAAAAGAAACGTTCCTTCTTTTTACGTTTTCTCTTTCGGACTATAAGAAAACCGGTATAATACCTCGACATTTACAATTGCCGATCCCAGGAATTGAACAAATTATTATCCGAAGTTAAGATCGCTAGGTGGTTCTGTTGCCTAAGAAAACCGACAACAAAGCTAAATAAAGTTTTCGCCGGGAAGGAAGACGGTTCTTGTAAGGACCACAAATACTTTTCTATTTGAGATTTCGTTTCCTTTATTTCACAGATTTAATAATCACACTAACACGGGGAGAAATTAAAAATTCAAAACTTACCTCGACTCGATAATGGTTTGTTGGGCATTATACTCGAAATAACGAATAATCTTTGGAACGTATTTTGTGGTTCTGAAAAGAACCTTTTTTTTTTTTTTTTGTGTTTCCGCAAGATCGACGAAAAATTTAGCCACCAAATCCGTAAAGAGTTCTACCTTGTCTTTTTAGGGCGTACACCACGTCCATTGCCGTTACCGTTTTTCTTTTGGCGTGCTCCGTATAGGTTACCGCGTCTCTGATGACGTTTTCCAAAAACACCTTTAAAACGCCACGAGTTTCTTCGTAAATCAATCCGGAAATTCGTTTCACGCCTCCGCGACGGGCCAATCTTCTAATGGCCGGCTTGGTTATTCCCTGAATGTTATCCCTCAACACTTTGCGATGTCGCTTTGCACCACCTTTTCCCCAAACCTTTGCCGCCTTTCCCTCTACCGGTCATTTTTAATACGAGCCGAGTTCTCTGATCGATATATAACAAACAAAACCGTCCGAAGTGCCACGATCAACTGACCGAAAACGGTCCGGCGCTTCGGTTTTGTCGAGTCGGAATTCGCCACGCCCAAAAAGGTCGATTGGACCAATGAGAAGAGAAAACGCTCGGGTACAAATTAAACGGACGGACGTTCGTGCGGCCATTATCTGTCGACGAGTGTTAGTGATTTGGTGTTCTAGTACGTCCGCGAACGTGTTTTATTATCATGGCCAGAACCAAGCAGACCGCTCGTAAATCGACCGGAGGAAAAGCGCCCCGAAAGCAGTTGGCGACCAAAGCGGCGAGAAAAAGTGCACCGGCAACCGGAGGAGTTAAAAAACCTCATCGCTACAGACCGGGCACCGTGGCTTTGAGAGAAATTAGACGTTATCAAAAGAGCACCGAACTATTGATCCGAAAATTACCGTTCCAACGACTGGTCAGAGAAATCGCTCAAGACTTTAAAACGGATCTGCGTTTCCAAAGTTCCGCGGTAATGGCGTTGCAAGAAGCGAGCGAAGCTTATCTCGTCGGTCTTTTCGAAGATACAAATTTGTGCGCCATTCATGCCAAACGAGTAACGATCATGCCGAAAGATATTCAATTGGCGAGGCGTATCAGGGGAGAGAGAGCTTAAGATTAATAATAATCTCTTTTATTATTATTAACAACAAACCGGTTCTTTTAAGAACCACAAATCATTTTCCTTTAAGATTTCGTTAAAAATTGAAAATAAAAAATAAAACTTTTTCATTTATTAATTATTTGAGAACGGCCCGGTTGGATTTTTTTTTTTCGCAACTAACGACGTCTTTAAAAAAAATTATTAGTGGTTCTGAAAAGAACCCCCCCCACTCCCCGTTGCTTTGTAAAACCGGACGAGTTTTTATTTCGACCTCTGGTATATTTGGTGACGGCTTTCGTTCTTCTGCTTTTTCGCGGCGGCTTTTCCACCGGTTTTCGAAGGCATTATTATTCACAAAGAAAAGCGGTCTTCGCGATCGAAATGAGAAAAAACCCCGGCGAACGTATTTATATCGCGACGGAGTCGGTCAACAAGCTCCGCCCCCCTGTTCGCTTTCTGTTCGCTTTTCGGTGGGAGGAGCTTGTCAACGGACTTTCTTCTCATATAAATACGTTCGCGGGGATATTTCTCTTAATGTTTGCGTGATCGTCGTCGGAATCGACTACGCTTCGTTGTTAAACGAGATGCAGTTTAAAATTCGCCGGCGGATAAGTTAGAATAAGTTTGTCGTAGGGAGAACGAAATGGAAAAGAGAAAAAAGAAGAAAAAGAGAAGTCCTTTTCGAGATTTTTTAATAAATTTATACTTATATATATTTTTTAAAGAAATCGTTTTCTATTTACCCCCGAGACGCCCGGGATTCGAGTTTGCCTTTGAAGATAGTTACGAATTCGATAGCGATTTTTTTTTGTGGTTCTGATAAGAACCGTTTCGAAAATTTCGTTTTTTTTTTAAACACCCATCGACGTTCTCTCGGCGGTTCATTTCTTCTTTTTGGGCGAGACGGGCTTTTTAACTTTGCCGGAAGCGGCTACGGGAGGCGATTTTGCCGTTTTGGGTTTGGGCGCTTTC
>NW_026844286.1:12500-20731 GCF_029955315.1 Cylas formicarius
TTAGGTTTAGCGAATCCCAATGACTCGCGCACATGCTAGACTCCTTGGTCCGTGTTTCAAGACGGGTCCTGAAAGTACCCAAAGCTATAGCGTCGCAGATCGGTCACGCTTTTTTACGAGCGAGGGTCGGTTCGAGAACTTCGAGGCCAACAGTCACCGGAGGTCGGTACCGGCACCGGGTCCGATAGCCGACTAGTATCCGGAGCGCTTGCCGCGAGTCGAACGCTTTTAAAGCGACCCGTGACCTTTCTCGTACCGTCGAGCGAGTCGGTCAGGATACCGCGGGTCCGCGCGATTCGAGAAAACCGCGCGGGCTCCGCCGCGGACCTTAGACCGACGCCCGACGGATCGCGACGTCCTACCAGGAGAAAAGTGCACGCGTTCGATGCCGGGTCGAAAAACGTAAGGCGCGGAAAAGGTAACGGGTAACCGTCCTCCCCGTCGCGCGAACGTCTCGCGCCGACTCCGAAACGCGAATGAATTTCTCCCTTCGACCTTTCGGGTTTCTCAGGTTTACCCCTAAACGGTTTCACGTACTATTGAACTCTCTCTTCAAAGTGCTTTTCAACTTTCCCTCACGGTACTTGTTCGCTATCGGTCTCGTGGTCATATTTAGCCTTAGATGGAGTTTACCACCCGCTTAGGGCTGCACTCTCAAGCAACCCGACTCTGAGGAGATCCCTCCCGCGATCGACGGCGGTCGCTACGGGCCTGGCACCCTCTATGGGCTGTGGCCCCGTTCAAGAAGGACTTGGACGCGCCGGACGATCTCGGGATAACGGAACCTCCCTAACACCACATTTCCCGGCGCCCGGTATCGGCCGCGGGATTCGGTGCTGGGCTCTTCCCTGTTCGCTCGCAGCTACTGAGGGAATCCTAATTAGTTTCTTTTCCTCCGCTTATTAATATGCTTAAATTCGGCGGGTAGTCTCACCTGCTCTGAGGTCGATCGATAAAATCATTATATATATATATATATATATATATATATAAATATATATATAAAACGTAGACGTGAATTTCGAAACGGTTCAGCGTTTATATTTAAAACCGCTATATCCACCACTCGTTACGCGGCCGCAAACGATCAGACGTCGGACACCTTTTCTTCTTATCGAGAAAATAACGGACACGACGATCGTCAATTTTGCGCGGACCTGCGACATACGCGGGCGGTTTTAATTACGCTCGTCTCTCGCGCTTTTAAGCGAGCGCGACGCGACGAACCGGTGCGTCGAAAATCGACGTCGTTCGCAAACTCGGTCGCGTTCCTTAGAACGCGGCCGGAGTTTCGCTTTCGCGTTTTAAAACGTCGCGAGACCGGGTAGGAGAGAGATCGCGCGCTAAGCGCGAACGTGCTGTTGCTCCTCACTCCTTCCCGCGCTACACGTCCAACTCGCTCCGACGTTTCTCGCGCCTCGCGGGCGAAAAAACCGAGCAGTCTTTAAATTGGATACGACCCTCAGCCAGGAGTGGTCCGGGAACAGAATCCGAGGACCGCAATGTGCGTTCGAAATGTCGATGTTCATGTGTCCTGCAGTTCACAAGTTGACGCGCAATTAGCTGCGTTCTTCATCGACCCACGAGCCAAGTGATCCACCGTTTAGGGTAATCTTTTTTCGATCGGTTTAACGCTTTTCGTCTCCGAAAAAGAGTCGTCGGCGTTGTTATCGACACATACATTTTTTTTACGGAAGGCGAGGTATATACCTTTCGACGTAAAAAAAAAAAAAAAGTTCGATTTCGGGCCGGTCTATCCGACGGAACACTTCGCCGCGCGCCCTTTGTTCTTTATTATTCAGACGGTAGGCGCGCGCGCGTTCGCGTTCGGACGACCCGCGCCGGTTTAAAGTTTATATACACACCTCCTCGCGGGTCGCGGGTGGGTGTAAGTACTTTTCGGTGCTCCGGGCGAATATCGTTTGACACCTTGTCGACGGCGAGCGCGAAACTAGGTTTCGCGCTTCGAGTTCCGTCTAGGTACCCGGAATTTTGTCGGCGCTCCTCCTCTACTCCTACTCCTCTCTCCCCTTTTTTACGGTGGTCGAGTGGTCGTCGTAGTCGTCGAATTTAATCGCGGCCGACTTAAAGATCGACGCGAGATATTTTCGACCGAGCGTCAGCGACAAAAATTCGTTCGACTAAATAAAGACAAACTGTGTAATTTTTATTATCACTTTAATGATCCTTCCGCAGGTTCACCTACGGAAACCTTGTTACGACTTTTACTTCCTCTAAATGATCAAGTTTGGTCAACTTCCCGGACACATCGACGACGCCGAAACGCCATCGGCGTATCGGTCCGAAGACCTCACTAAATCATTCAATCGGTAGTAGCGACGGGCGGTGTGTACAAAGGGCAGGGACGTAATCAACGCGAGCTTATGACTCGCGCTTACTGGGAATTCCTCGTTCATGGGGAACAATTGCAAGCCCCAATCCCTAGCACGAAGGAGGTTCAGCGGGTTACCCGGGCCTCTCGGCCAGGGAGGACACGCTGATTCCTTCAGTGTAGCGCGCGTGCGGCCCAGAACATCTAAGGGCATCACAGACCTGTTATTGCTCAATCTCGTGCGGCTAGAAGCCGCCTGTCCCTCTAAGAAGAATTGTTTGTACGCAGACAGTAAAAACCGCGCGCGACAACGGGGCGAACCCCGAGCCGGCCGGCCTTTGAGATGTCTAAATACGCCTAGTTAGCAGGCTAGAGTCTCGTTCGTTATCGGAATTAACCAGACAAATCGCTCCACCAACTAAGAACGGCCATGCACCACCACCCACCGAATCAAGAAAGAGCTCTCAATCTGTCAATCCTTCCGGTGTCCGGGCCTGGTGAGGTTTCCCGTGTTGAGTCAAATTAAGCCGCAGGCTCCACTCCTGGTGGTGCCCTTCCGTCAATTCCTTTAAGTTTCAGCTTTGCAACCATACTTCCCCCGGAACCCAAAAGCTTTGGTTTCCCGGAAGCTGCCCGCCGAGTCATCGGAGGAACGTCGGCGGATCGCTAGCTGGCATAGTTTACAGTTAGAACTAGGGCGGTATCTGATCGCCTTCGAACCTCTAACTTTCGTTCTTGATCAATGAAAACGTTTTTGGCAAATGCTTTCGCTTCTGTCCGTCTTGCGACGATCCAAGAATTTCACCTCTAACGTCGCAATACGAATGCCCCCATCCGTTCCTATTAATCATTACCTCGGGGTTCCGAAAACCAACAAAATAGAACCGAGGTCCTATTCCATTATTCCATGCACACAGTATTCAGGCGAAGTTTTAGCCTGCTTTAAGCACTCTAATTTGTTCAAAGTAAACGTGCCGGCCCACCTCGACACTCAATGAAGAGCACCGCGGCAGGATTGAGTTGGACCGCCCGCGTGAACGGGCTAAGTCCACCGGCAGGACGTCTCGCGGCACGCCAGTTAACACCGCGGACGATGAACCGGCGGCGCGAGACACAAATTCGACTACGAGCTTTTTAACCGCAACAACTTTAATATACGCTATTGGAGCTGGAATTACCGCGGCTGCTGGCACCAGACTTGCCCTCCAATTGATCCTCGTTAAAGGGTTTAGAGTGTACTCATTCCGATTACGGGGCCTCGGATGAGTCCCGTATCGTTATTTTTCGTCACTACCTCCCCGTGCCGGGAGTGGGTAATTTGCGCGCCTGCTGCCCTCCTTGGATATGGTAGCCGTTTCTCAGGCTCCCTCTCCGGAATCGAACCCTGATTCCCCGTTACCCGTTACGACCATGGTAGGCGCAGAACCTACCATCGACAGTTGATAAGGCAGACATTTGAAAGATGCGTCGCCGGTGCGAGACCGTGCGATCAGCGTAAAGTTATTCAGAGTCACCAAGTTGAACGATGTCGGGCGCGAACCCGCCACCGATTGGTTTTGATCTAATAAAAGCACTCCTTCCGTCTCCGGTCGGACCTCTGTTTGCATGTATTAGCTCTAGAATTACCACAGTTATCCAAGTAATTGTGGGTACGATCTAAGGAACCATAACTGATTTAATGAGCCTTTCGCGGTTTCACCTTAATTTGGCTTGTACTGAAACATGCATGGCTTAATCTTTGAGACAAGCATATGACTACTGGCAGGATCAACCAGGGAGCTGTTCTACGTGTCGAGCGCGCCGCCGCCGCCGCCGCCACGGATGACGACGATCGGGCGCGGTACGACAACAAACAGTCTCTTTTTTTAAAAATAATAATTACGCGCGCGAAACGCGTTTATTTTATTTTTAAATAGAAACAGACGCGACCACTTTGTGTGGCGGTGATAGCGTGCGAGTACGGAAATGAACCGTTCCCGACGCCACACTCGTTATTATTATTATTCGGACGCGATCCGTCCAATTTTTTTTTGTTGGTAATAAATATCGAGACGACGTGAGTGCGCGATCAAACAATCCGACTCGCGCGCGCATAATAAGCTTTAAAATGCGGCGCGCGTCGAACCGATGTGCCTCGGGCAACGAACGTCGATCGACGGAAATTTTCGGACATTCTCTCGATCACTCTTCGCTAGATTGAAAGCGACACGAGATTTCTCGAAAGAAACGTTCCGGATTCGCATATAAACTCGCTCGGTTAGATGAGAGTTATCGCAAATTTTTCGGAAGAAAAATATTATAGGGCGACCGCTTTCGAACCACGAAGTGCCAAATCTTACTTTAAAACACCCGCTAAGTTCGCGATCTAGCTGTATAAGGTGCGGAGCCTTAAAATGTTTTCGAACGCTCGAGCAATCGCTGCTACGAAGACGGGCCGATGGCAAACGAAAAACGGTCTACGTTCCCGTACCGATGAAGGAAACCAATTTTTCTTAAAAAATTGAACCCACGATACGAAAATGTTAAGCGAGCCAATTAATCGCGCCAAACGGTCGACTCGAAGGCGATCTAACGATCGAAAAAGCATTTTGCTCTGCGAAGGGAGAAGTGTCTATACGCACGACGCGGCGGTCGCGCTCGAGACCATCTCACCTATTATAGGTAACGGACCATTCCTTAGTCTTCCGAACGTTTCACGTGAAAACCCGAATATCGGCTGCGGCGGGCAAATAAAGTTCGGAGCGAAACTTTCGCTCGTGGTTACGTTCGATTTGGTTAAAGCGGGCACTTTTTCAAATATTTTTTTTTTCTTTACTTACTTTTGTTAACTGACCGCCGGTTCCGGTTCCGACTTAAAAATAAATCGCCGTCCCCGGATTTTGTCGGACGATACTCTCCATCATTTTTAATTTCGGGTGTTTGCATTTTTTTTTTCTCGCGATTTAATAAATTCATTATTAAACATTTATAAGTCCGTCTTCTTTAATATTGCGGACCAGCGGGAAGAGAGTTTTGTTTTTTTTTTTTTTATTTTATTCATTTTAACATATACTCCCATAAAAGGTTTTTGCCGCTAGCCGCGAGCAGAGAAAAAATAAGCAAAACTAACCGAAACAAAGCAAAAATAAGCAAAACTAACCAAAATTAACCGAATATAACCAAAATTAAACAAAACTAACCAAAAGGAACAAAAATAACCACAACTAAGCAAAATTAATCATAACAAACCAAAATTGGCCAAAGTTCGGCAAAACAAACCAAATTATCCAAAACTAAGCAAAATTAAGCAAAAGTAGTCAAAATTAACAAAAACAAGCCAAACTTATCCTGAACAAACCAAAACTAACGATAATTAAGCAAAAATAGGAAACGTTCACAAAAACTAACCGAAACGAACCATAACTAACTAATAGCGGCCGAAACTGGAAATAATAAACCAAAGTAAACAAAACTAAGCAAAATTAAGCAAAAGTAGTCAAAATTAACAAAAACAAGCCAAACTTATCCTAAACAAACCAAAACTAACGATAATTAAGCAAAAATAGGAAACGTTCACAAAAACTAACCGAAATGAACCCTAACTAACTAATAGCGGCCGAAACTGGAAATAATAAACCAAAGTAACCAAAACTAAGCAAAATTAAGCAAAAGTAGTCAAAATTAACAAAAACAAGCCAAAATTATCCTAAACAAACCCAAAACTAACGATAATCCTAACTAACCAATAGCGGCCGAAACTGGAAATAATAAACCAAAGTAACCAAAACTAGCGAAAATTCAGCAAAAGAAACCAAAATTAACCGTGTAACAAACCCAAATCAACCAAACCAAAAAAAAAAAACATGCAAAACTTCACCAAAACGAACCACAATTCGCAAAAAACTAAACAAACACAAACAAAATTAAGCACACTCAAATAAAAAGTAATCAAAACTACGTTCAACACGAACTGACCTAATTAAATAAAAAAATAGGAAAATTCAATTTTGCTAACCAAAAACGTCAATCGAAATAAACGCGAAACCGGGTTCCTGCCATTTATTTCGACGATAAGCACTTTTATCTAACTATGATTCGAAAAAAAAAAAAATAAGAAAGAAAGATATGAATAAACGAATTGATTAATATATAAAAATTGTGGTTCTGAAAAGAACCGTTTTTGGTGAATTTACACTCTCCAAGTCGACGCTCATTTATTTAGAACTGGTGTATTTTGTGACGGCTTTGGTCCCTTCACTGACGGCGTGCTTGGCCAACTCTCCGGGCAACAACAATCTCACGGCCGTTTGAATCTCTCTGCTAGTAATAGTGGATCGCTTATTATAGTGAGCCAAACGAGAAGCTTCGGCGGCAATCCTTTCGAAAATGTCGTTTACGAACGAATTCATAATGGACATGGCTTTGCTCGAAATGCCAGTATCCGGATGAACTTGCTTCAACACTTTGTAAATGTAAATTGCGTAACTCTCCTTCCTCCTGCGTTTCTTTTTCTTATCACTCTTCGAAATATTTTTTTGAGCCTTGCCGGCTTTTTTTCGCCGCTTTACCGCTTACTTTCGGTGGCATTTTCTACAATCGATTAGACGCGCGCAAAGTAACGGACTGACAAGGCCCACACCGGGCCGCAGCTATTTATTTGAGAACCGAGTCGGCCGACAAGCTCCGCCCCCGGGCATCGTTCGCCGAAGCGCTAATCCCATTGGTCCATGCCCATGTCCTATAAATAGCGCGCCCACGGTCTGCGAGAGCGTCATTGTGCTGTTAACGTTCGTGCGTGTACTATTAACGGTAATAACGATGTCGGGACGCGGGAAAAGGAGGCAAAGTCAAAGGGAAAGCGAAGTCTCGTTCTAGCAGGGCCGGTTTACAGTTTCCGGTAGGTAGAATTCACCGATTACTTCGGAAAGGAAACTATGCGGAGAGGGTCGGCGCCGGAGCTCCGGTATATTTGGCGGCCGTAATGGAATATTTGGCCGCCGAAGTTTTGGAATTGGCCGGTAACGCGGCGAGGGACAATAAGAAAACCAGAATCATTCCGCGACATTTACAACTGGCGATCCGAAACGACGAGGAATTGAACAAATTATTATCGGGAGTAACGATCGCTCAGGGAGGTGTTTTGCCGAACATTCAAGCGGTTCTTTTGCCCAAGAAAACCGACAACAAAGCAAAATAAAAATTGCGGCGAGGGAAGACGATGGGAAAACGGTCCTTCTAAGGACCACAAATACTTTTCTATTTGAGATTTCGTTTCGTTTATTTAACAGATTATTAAAAAAAAAAAAAAAAAGAAACGTTCCTTCTTTTTACGTTTTCTCTTTCGGACTATAAGAAAACCGGTATAATACCTCGACATTTACAATTGCCGATCCCAGGAATTGAACAAATTATTATCCGAAGTTAAGATCGCTAGGTGGTTCTGTTGCCTAAGAAAACCGACAACAAAGCTAAATAAAGTTTTCGCCGGGAAGGAAGACGGTTCTTGTAAGGACCACAAATACTTTTCTATTTGAGATTTCGTTTCCTTTATTTCACAGATTTAATAATCACACTAACACGGGGAGAAATTAAAAATTCAAAACTTACCTCGACTCGATAATGGTTTGTTGGGCATTATACTCGAAATAACGAATAATCTTTGGAACGTATTTTGTGGTTCTGAAAAGAACCTTTTTTTTTTTTTTTTTGTGTTTCCGCAAGATCGACGAAAAATTTAGCCACCAAATCCGTAAAGAGTTCTACCTTGTCTTTTTAGGGCGTACACCACGTCCATTGCCGTTACCGTTTTTCTTTTGGCGTGCTCCGTATAGGTTACCGCGTCTCTGATGACGTTTTCCAAAAACACCTTTAAAACGCCACGAGTTTCTTCGTAAATCAATCCGGAAATTCGTTTCACGCC
>NW_026844287.1:2500-9937 GCF_029955315.1 Cylas formicarius
AAAGGCGCCGCCGGAACGGCGGTAGCGGCGTCGATTAAAACCAAATCGCCTTCGAAAGCCAAAAAATCAAACAAGGGACCGACGAAGAAACCGAAAGCGCCCAAACCCAAAACGGCAAAATCGCCTCCCGTAGCCGCTTCCGGCAAAGTTAAAAAGCCCGTCTCGCCCAAAAAGAAGAAATGAACCGCCGAGAGAACGTCGATGGGTGTTTAAAAAAAAAACGAAATTTTCGAAACGGTTCTTATCAGAACCACAAAAAAAATCGCTATCGAATTCGTAACTATCTTCAAAGGCAAACTCGAATCCCGGGCGTCTCGGGGGTAAATAGAAAACGATTTCTTTAAAAAATATATATAAGTATAAATTTATTAAAAAATCTCGAAAAGGACTTCTCTTTTTCTTCTTTTTTCTCTTTTCCATTTCGTTCTCCCTACGACAAACTTATTCTAACTTATCCGCCGGCGAATTTTAAACTGCATCTCGTTTAACAACGAAGCGTAGTCGATTCCGACGACGATCACGCAAACATTAAGAGAAATATCCCCGCGAACGTATTTATATGAGAAGAAAGTCCGTTGACAAGCTCCTCCCACCGAAAAGCGAACAGGGGGCGGAGCTTGTTGACCGACTCCGTCGCGATATAAATACGTTCGCCGGGGTTTTTTCTCATTTCGATCGCGAAGACCGCTTTTCTTTGTGAATAATAATGCCTTCGAAAACCGGTGGAAAAGCCGCCGCGAAAAAGCAGAAGAACGAAAGCCGTCACCAAATATACCAGAGGTCGAAATAAAAACTCGTCCGGTTTTACAAAGCAACGGGGAGTGGGGGGGGTTCTTTTCAGAACCACTAATAATTTTTTTTAAAGACGTCGTTAGTTGCGAAAAAAAAAAAATCCAACCGGGCCGTTCTCAAATAATTAATAAATGAAAAAGTTTTATTTTTTATTTTCAATTTTTAACGAAATCTTAAAGGAAAATGATTTGTGGTTCTTAAAAGAACCGGTTTGTTGTTAATAATAATAAAAGAGATTATTATTAATCTTAAGCTCTCTCTCCCCTGATACGCCTCGCCAATTGAATATCTTTCGGCATGATCGTTACTCGTTTGGCATGAATGGCGCACAAATTTGTATCTTCGAAAAGACCGACGAGATAAGCTTCGCTCGCTTCTTGCAACGCCATTACCGCGGAACTTTGGAAACGCAGATCCGTTTTAAAGTCTTGAGCGATTTCTCTGACCAGTCGTTGGAACGGTAATTTTCGGATCAATAGTTCGGTGCTCTTTTGATAACGTCTAATTTCTCTCAAAGCCACGGTGCCCGGTCTGTAGCGATGAGGTTTTTTAACTCCTCCGGTTGCCGGTGCACTTTTTCTCGCCGCTTTGGTCGCCAACTGCTTTCGGGGCGCTTTTCCTCCGGTCGATTTACGAGCGGTCTGCTTGGTTCTGGCCATGATAATAAAACACGTTCGCGGACGTACTAGAACACCAAATCACTAACACTCGTCGACAGATAATGGCCGCACGAACGTCCGTCCGTTTAATTTGTACCCGAGCGTTTTCTCTTCTCATTGGTCCAATCGACCTTTTTGGGTCGTGGCGAATTCCGACTCGACAAAACCGAAGCGCCGGACCGTTTTCGGTCAGTTGATCGTGGCACTTCGGACGGTTTTGTTTGTTATATATCGATCAGAGAACTCGGCTCGTATTAAAAATGACCGGTAGAGGGAAAGGCGGCAAAGGTTTGGGAAAAGGTGGTGCAAAGCGACATCGCAAAGTGTTGAGGGATAACATTCAGGGAATAACCAAGCCGGCCATTAGAAGATTGGCCCGTCGCGGAGGCGTGAAACGAATTTCCGGATTGATTTACGAAGAAACTCGTGGCGTTTTAAAGGTGTTTTTGGAAAACGTCATCAGAGACGCGGTAACCTATACGGAGCACGCCAAAAGAAAAACGGTAACGGCAATGGACGTGGTGTACGCCCTAAAAAGACAAGGTAGAACTCTTTACGGATTTGGTGGCTAAATTTTTCGTCGATCTTGCGGAAACACAAAAAAAAAAAAAAAAGGTTCTTTTCAGAACCACAAAATACGTTCCAAAGATTATTCGTTATTTCGAGTATAATGCCCAACAAACCATTATCGAGTCGAGGTAAGTTTTGAATTTTTAATTTCTCCCCGTGTTAGTGTGATTATTAAATCTGTGAAATAAAGGAAACGAAATCTCAAATAGAAAAGTATTTGTGGTCCTTACAAGAACCGTCTTCCTTCCCGGCGAAAACTTTATTTAGCTTTGTTGTCGGTTTTCTTAGGCAACAGAACCACCTAGCGATCTTAACTTCGGATAATAATTTGTTCAATTCCTGGGATCGGCAATTGTAAATGTCGAGGTATTATACCGGTTTTCTTATAGTCCGAAAGAGAAAACGTAAAAAGAAGGAACGTTTCTTTTTTTTTTTTTTTTTAATAATCTGTTAAATAAACGAAACGAAATCTCAAATAGAAAAGTATTTGTGGTCCTTAGAAGGACCGTTTTCCCATCGTCTTCCCTCGCCGCAATTTTTATTTTGCTTTGTTGTCGGTTTTCTTGGGCAAAAGAACCGCTTGAATGTTCGGCAAAACACCTCCCTGAGCGATCGTTACTCCCGATAATAATTTGTTCAATTCCTCGTCGTTTCGGATCGCCAGTTGTAAATGTCGCGGAATGATTCTGGTTTTCTTATTGTCCCTCGCCGCGTTACCGGCCAATTCCAAAACTTCGGCGGCCAAATATTCCATTACGGCCGCCAAATATACCGGAGCTCCGGCGCCGACCCTCTCCGCATAGTTTCCTTTCCGAAGTAATCGGTGAATTCTACCTACCGGAAACTGTAAACCGGCCCTGCTAGAACGAGACTTCGCTTTCCCTTTGACTTTGCCTCCTTTTCCGCGTCCCGACATCGTTATTACCGTTAATAGTACACGCACGAACGTTAACAGCACAATGACGCTCTCGCAGACCGTGGGCGCGCTATTTATAGGACATGGGCATGGACCAATGGGATTAGCGCTTCGGCGAACGATGCCCGGGGGCGGAGCTTGTCGGCCGACTCGGTTCTCAAATAAATAGCTGCGGCCCGGTGTGGGCCTTGTCAGTCCGTTACTTTGCGCGCGTCTAATCGATTGTAGAAAATGCCACCGAAAGTAAGCGGTAAAGCGGCGAAAAAAGCCGGCAAGGCTCAAAAAAATATTTCGAAGAGTGATAAGAAAAAGAAACGCAGGAGGAAGGAGAGTTACGCAATTTACATTTACAAAGTGTTGAAGCAAGTTCATCCGGATACTGGCATTTCGAGCAAAGCCATGTCCATTATGAATTCGTTCGTAAACGACATTTTCGAAAGGATTGCCGCCGAAGCTTCTCGTTTGGCTCACTATAATAAGCGATCCACTATTACTAGCAGAGAGATTCAAACGGCCGTGAGATTGTTGTTGCCCGGAGAGTTGGCCAAGCACGCCGTCAGTGAAGGGACCAAAGCCGTCACAAAATACACCAGTTCTAAATAAATGAGCGTCGACTTGGAGAGTGTAAATTCACCAAAAACGGTTCTTTTCAGAACCACAATTTTTATATATTAATCAATTCGTTTATTCATATCTTTCTTTCTTATTTTTTTTTTTTTCGAATCATAGTTAGATAAAAGTGCTTATCGTCGAAATAAATGGCAGGAACCCGGTTTCGCGTTTATTTCGATTGACGTTTTTGGTTAGCAAAATTGAATTTTCCTATTTTTTTATTTAATTAGGTCAGTTCGTGTTGAACGTAGTTTTGATTACTTTTTATTTGAGTGTGCTTAATTTTGTTTGTGTTTGTTTAGTTTTTGCGAATTGTGGTTCGTTTTGGTGAAGTTTTGCATGTTTTTTTTTTTGGTTTGGTTGATTTGGGTTTGTTACACGGTTAATTTTGGTTTCTTTTGCTGAATTTTCGCTAGTTTTGGTTACTTTGGTTTATTATTTCCAGTTTCGGCCGCTATTGGTTAGTTAGGATTATCGTTAGTTTTGGGTTTGTTTAGGATAATTTTGGCTTGTTTTTGTTAATTTTGACTACTTTTGCTTAATTTTGCTTAGTTTTGGTTACTTTGGTTTATTATTTCCAGTTTCGGCCGCTATTAGTTAGTTAGGGTTCATTTCGGTTAGTTTTTGTGAACGTTTCCTATTTTTGCTTAATTATCGTTAGTTTTGGTTTGTTTAGGATAAGTTTGGCTTGTTTTTGTTAATTTTGACTACTTTTGCTTAATTTTGCTTAGTTTTGTTTACTTTGGTTTATTATTTCCAGTTTCGGCCGCTATTAGTTAGTTATGGTTCGTTTCGGTTAGTTTTTGTGAACGTTTCCTATTTTTGCTTAATTATCGTTAGTTTTGGTTTGTTCAGGATAAGTTTGGCTTGTTTTTGTTAATTTTGACTACTTTTGCTTAATTTTGCTTAGTTTTGGATAATTTGGTTTGTTTTGCCGAACTTTGGCCAATTTTGGTTTGTTATGATTAATTTTGCTTAGTTGTGGTTATTTTTGTTCCTTTTGGTTAGTTTTGTTTAATTTTGGTTATATTCGGTTAATTTTGGTTAGTTTTGCTTATTTTTGCTTTGTTTCGGTTAGTTTTGCTTATTTTTCTCTGCTCGCGGCTAGCGGCAAAAACCTTTTATGGGAGTATATGTTAAAATGAATAAAATAAAAAAAAAAAAACAAAACTCTCTTCCCGCTGGTCCGCAATATTAAAGAAGACGGACTTATAAATGTTTAATAATGAATTTATTAAATCGCGAGAAAAAAAAATGCAAACACCCGAAATTAAAAATGATGGAGAGTATCGTCCGACAAAATCCGGGGACGGCGATTTATTTTTAAGTCGGAACCGGAACCGGCGGTCAGTTAACAAAAGTAAGTAAAGAAAAAAAAATATTTGAAAAAGTGCCCGCTTTAACCAAATCGAACGTAACCACGAGCGAAAGTTTCGCTCCGAACTTTATTTGCCCGCCGCAGCCGATATTCGGGTTTTCACGTGAAACGTTCGGAAGACTAAGGAATGGTCCGTTACCTATAATAGGTGAGATGGTCTCGAGCGCGACCGCCGCGTCGTGCGTATAGACACTTCTCCCTTCGCAGAGCAAAATGCTTTTTCGATCGTTAGATCGCCTTCGAGTCGACCGTTTGGCGCGATTAATTGGCTCGCTTAACATTTTCGTATCGTGGGTTCAATTTTTTAAGAAAAATTGGTTTCCTTCATCGGTACGGGAACGTAGACCGTTTTTCGTTTGCCATCGGCCCGTCTTCGTAGCAGCGATTGCTCGAGCGTTCGAAAACATTTTAAGGCTCCGCACCTTATACAGCTAGATCGCGAACTTAGCGGGTGTTTTAAAGTAAGATTTGGCACTTCGTGGTTCGAAAGCGGTCGCCCTATAATATTTTTCTTCCGAAAAATTTGCGATAACTCTCATCTAACCGAGCGAGTTTATATGCGAATCCGGAACGTTTCTTTCGAGAAATCTCGTGTCGCTTTCAATCTAGCGAAGAGTGATCGAGAGAATGTCCGAAAATTTCCGTCGATCGACGTTCGTTGCCCGAGGCACATCGGTTCGACGCGCGCCGCATTTTAAAGCTTATTATGCGCGCGCGAGTCGGATTGTTTGATCGCGCACTCACGTCGTCTCGATATTTATTACCAACAAAAAAAAATTGGACGGATCGCGTCCGAATAATAATAATAACGAGTGTGGCGTCGGGAACGGTTCATTTCCGTACTCGCACGCTATCACCGCCACACAAAGTGGTCGCGTCTGTTTCTATTTAAAAATAAAATAAACGCGTTTCGCGCGCGTAATTATTATTTTTAAAAAAGAGACTGTTTGTTGTCGTACCGCGCCCGATCGTCGTCATCCGTGGCGGCGGCGGCGGCGGCGCGCTCGACACGTAGAACAGCTCCCTGGTTGATCCTGCCAGTAGTCATATGCTTGTCTCAAAGATTAAGCCATGCATGTTTCAGTACAAGCCAAATTAAGGTGAAACCGCGAAAGGCTCATTAAATCAGTTATGGTTCCTTAGATCGTACCCACAATTACTTGGATAACTGTGGTAATTCTAGAGCTAATACATGCAAACAGAGGTCCGACCGGAGACGGAAGGAGTGCTTTTATTAGATCAAAACCAATCGGTGGCGGGTTCGCGCCCGACATCGTTCAACTTGGTGACTCTGAATAACTTTACGCTGATCGCACGGTCTCGCACCGGCGACGCATCTTTCAAATGTCTGCCTTATCAACTGTCGATGGTAGGTTCTGCGCCTACCATGGTCGTAACGGGTAACGGGGAATCAGGGTTCGATTCCGGAGAGGGAGCCTGAGAAACGGCTACCATATCCAAGGAGGGCAGCAGGCGCGCAAATTACCCACTCCCGGCACGGGGAGGTAGTGACGAAAAATAACGATACGGGACTCATCCGAGGCCCCGTAATCGGAATGAGTACACTCTAAACCCTTTAACGAGGATCAATTGGAGGGCAAGTCTGGTGCCAGCAGCCGCGGTAATTCCAGCTCCAATAGCGTATATTAAAGTTGTTGCGGTTAAAAAGCTCGTAGTCGAATTTGTGTCTCGCGCCGCCGGTTCATCGTCCGCGGTGTTAACTGGCGTGCCGCGAGACGTCCTGCCGGTGGACTTAGCCCGTTCACGCGGGCGGTCCAACTCAATCCTGCCGCGGTGCTCTTCATTGAGTGTCGAGGTGGGCCGGCACGTTTACTTTGAACAAATTAGAGTGCTTAAAGCAGGCTAAAACTTCGCCTGAATACTGTGTGCATGGAATAATGGAATAGGACCTCGGTTCTATTTTGTTGGTTTTCGGAACCCCGAGGTAATGATTAATAGGAACGGATGGGGGCATTCGTATTGCGACGTTAGAGGTGAAATTCTTGGATCGTCGCAAGACGGACAGAAGCGAAAGCATTTGCCAAAAACGTTTTCATTGATCAAGAACGAAAGTTAGAGGTTCGAAGGCGATCAGATACCGCCCTAGTTCTAACTGTAAACTATGCCAGCTAGCGATCGCCGACGTTCCTCCGATGACTCGGCGGGCAGCTTCCGGGAAACCAAAGCTTTTGGGTTCCGGGGGAAGTATGGTTGCAAAGCTGAAACTTAAAGGAATTGACGGAAGGGCACCACCAGGAGTGGAGCCTGCGGCTTAATTTGACTCAACACGGGAAACCTCACAGGCCCGGACACCGGAAGGATTGACAGATTGAGAGCTCTTTCTTGATTCGGTGGGTGGTGGTGCATGGCCGTTCTTAGTTGGTGGAGCGATTTGTCTGGTTAATTCCGATAACGAACGAGACTCTAGCCTGCTAACTAGGCGTATTTAGACATCTCAAAGGCCGGCCGGCTCGGGGTTCGCCCCGTTGTCGCGCGCGGTTTTTACTGTC